>NC_133812.1:17500-317500 GCF_043250625.1 Sebastes fasciatus
ACTACAGGATGTTTCTGAAACATTTAACAATTAAACAGTTCACTACAAGATGTTTCTGAAACATTTAACAGTTAAACAGTTCACTACAGGATGTTTCTGAAACATTTAACAATTAAACAGTTCACTACAAGATGTTTCTGAAACATTTAACGTTTTTCTCGAATATCTCCCGAACCGAACGTCGTAGACACTTGGAAACGTGCTCTGTCTGACATAATTCGACCACGCTGAACACGCCTGTCGTGGTTGTGAGTCTCTACGACCTTCCGTTCCAGAGATATACATTTTTTGATATAAAAAAGTTGCGTAACTTCGCAACCGAAAGTCGCACAGACTTGTCAGTGCCATCAGTGGAAAGAACGACCCCAAAAATGGGGGGGTACTTCAAGGTCTCATCGCTCTGTCATGTTCACACAAAGAGTTAATGAGGATGATCAAGGATGATCAATTTGATCATCGTGGTTATCATGCCCTTACCTAGGCTTAACCCTAACCCTAACCCTAGCCGAACGTTTTTCTCGAATATCTCCCGAACCGAACGTCGTAGACACTTGGAAACGTGCTCTGTCTGACATAATTCGACCACGCTGAACACGCCTGTCGTGGTTGTGAGTCTCTACGACCTTCCGTTCCAGAGATATACATTTTTTGATATAAAAAAGTTGCGTAACTTCGCAACCGAAAGTCGCACAGACTTGTCAGTGCCATCAGTGGAAAGAACGACCCCGAAAATGGGGGGGTACGTCAAGGTCTCATCGCTCTGTCATGTTCACACAAAGAGTTAATGAGGATGATCAAGGATGATCAATTTGATCATCGTGGTTATCATGCCCTTACCTAACCCTAACCCTAACCCTAACCCCTAACCCTAACCCTAACCCTAACCCTAACCCTAACCCTTTTATCCCCTTAACCTAACCCTAACCCTAACCCTAACCCATTTAACAGTTAAAC
Organism: Sebastes fasciatus; assembly: GCF_043250625.1. Classification (NCBI taxonomy): domain Eukaryota; kingdom Metazoa; phylum Chordata; class Actinopteri; order Perciformes; family Sebastidae; genus Sebastes; species Sebastes fasciatus. The sequence goes on from NC_133812.1 coordinate 18,455, forward strand.
AGTTCACTACTAGATGTTTCTGAAACATTAAACAATTAAACACTTCACTACAGGATGTTTCTGAAACATTTAACAGTTAAACAGTTCACTACAGGATGTTTCTGAAACATTTAACAGTTAAACAGTTCACTACAGGATGTTTCTGAAACATTTAACAGTTAAACAGTTCACTACAGGATGTTTCTGAAACATTTAACAATTAAACAGTTCACTACAAGATGTTTCTGAAACATTTAACAGTTAAACAGTTCACTACAGGATGTTTCTGAAACATTTAACAATTAAACAGTTCACTACAAGATGTTTCTGAAACATTTAACGTTTTTCTCGAATATCTCCCGAACCGAACGTCGTAGACACTTGGAAACGTGCTCTGTCTGACATAATTCGACCACGCTGAACACGCCTGTCGTGGTTGTGAGTCTCTACGACCTTCCGTTCCAGAGATATACATTTTTTGATATAAAAAAGTTGCGTAACTTCGCAACCGAAAGTCGCACAGACTTGTCAGTGCCATCAGTGGAAAGAACGACCCCGAAAATGGGGGGGTACGTCAAGGTCTCATCGCTCTGTCATGTTCACACAAAGAGTTAATGAGGATGATCAAGGATGATCAATTTGATCATCGTGGTTATCATGCCCTTACCTAGGCTTAACCCTAACCCTAACCCTAGCCGAACGTTTTTCTCGAATATCTCCCGAACCGAACGTCGTAGACACTTGGAAACGTGCTCTGTCTGACATAATTCGACCACGCTGAACACGCCTGTCGTGGTTGTGAGTCTCTACGACCTTCCGTTCCAGAGATATACATTTTTTGATATAAAAAAGTTGCGTAACTTCGCAACCGAAAGTCGCACAGACTTGTCAGTGCCATCAGTGGAAAGAACGACCCCGAAAATGGGGGGGTACGTCAAGGTCTCATCGCTCTGTCATGTTCACACAAAGAGTTAATGAGGATGATCAAGGATGATCAATTTGATCATCGTGGTTATCATGCCCTTACCTAACCCTAACCCTAACCCTAACCCTAACCCTAACCCTAACCCCTAACCCTAACCCTAACCCTAACCCTAACCCTAACCCTTTTATCCCCTTAACCTAACCCTAACCCTAACCCTAACCCATTTAACAGTTAAACAGTTCACTACTAGATGTTTCTGAAACATTAAACAATTAAACACTTCACTACAGGATGTTTCTGAAACATTTAACAGTTAAACAGTTCACTACAGGATGTTTCTGAAACATTTAACAGTTAAACAGTTCACTACAGGATGTTTCTGAAACATTTAACAGTTAAACAGTTCACTACAGGATGTTTCTGAAACATTTAACAATTAAACAGTTCACTACAAGATGTTTCTGAAACATTTAACAGTTAAACAGTTCACTACAGGATGTTTCTGAAACATTTAACAATTAAACAGTTCACTACAAGATGTTTCTGAAACATTTAACGTTTTTCTCGAATATCTCCCGAACCGAACGTCGTAGACACTTGGAAACGTGCTCTGTCTGACATAATTCGACCACGCTGAACACGCCTGTCGTGGTTGTGAGTCTCTACGACCTTCCGTTCCAGAGATATACATTTTTTGATATAAAAAAGTTGCGTAACTTCGCAACCGAAAGTCGCACAGACTTGTCAGTGCCATCAGTGGAAAGAACGACCCCGAAAATGGGGGGGTACGTCAAGGTCTCATCGCTCTGTCATGTTCACACAAAGAGTTAATGAGGATGATCAAGGATGATCAATTTGATCATCGTGGTTATCATGCCCTTACCTAACCCTAACCCTAACCCTAACCCTAACCCTAACCCTAACCCCTAACCCTAACCCTAACCCTAACCCTAACCCTAAACCCTAACCCTAACCCTAACCCCTAACCCTAACCCTAACCCTAACCCTAACCCCTAACCCTAACCCTAACCCTAACCCTAACCCTAACCCTAACCCTGGTGACCGGACTGGCCTTGTCGGGCGGCGGGCCCCAATTGAGCAGCTGCAGGAGGCTACACCCATGATGACTGGGACTCCAAAGGCTAACACTGCCACTCTGAAAGCCCTATCTGAGCCCTCCACTCAGCACTCTTTTGGGGTCGCGCCGCTTGCCTTGGCCTCTCTGGAAGCCACCGCTACCTCAGAGCTGGAGTCCATCACCCTAGATCCCACCTACAACCCCTCCTTCGACCCCGACATAAGCTACTCCCCAGGCCCCTGTATACCCACCTGCCACAACACCAGACCCGACGATTGGACCATCACAACACAGGCGACATACTTGGTATTGGGCGACGGCCGCATCAGCAGATTCCCATCTCACTCCAAAACGGATCTACAACTCGACAGCTACCCCTCTGCCAACTTCCGGAAATTCTACCAGCTTTTTAGAAGGACAGCACCCAACCATAACACTTCATTCGTCATCCTCGCAGTTGGCCTTAATGACAGGATCCAGGACCCCAAGGTCGCTGTCAAACAACTGCAAATCATGATGAAAACTGCAACCAGCACCTTCCCTCGCGCCGATGTATATGTACCCCTCATCAACTTCTCCCCAAACCTCAGCCCCAAACACAAGAGCACCCTCACCCACATCAACAAGGTCATCAGCACTCTTCAACATATCCCTGCAATCCCACCCCAGGACTTCATAACGGAATCGGACAATCGCACCTGGACGCCCACCACAGCCAAGTTTATCCTTAGACAGTTGCGTCAGTACTTCCTGATTTAATCCCTAAACCTTAACCCTTACCCACCCCCTTATCCTAACCCTAACCCTACCTGAACCCAAACCACCTAACCTTACCCTGACCCTACCTTCTTACCCTAACCCTAACCCCCTACTTGAACCCCAACCCCCTAACCTTACCCTGACCCTACCTTCTTACCCTAACCCTACCACCTTACCCTAACCCTAACCCCCTACTTGAACCCCAACCCCCTAACCTTGCCCTGACTCAACCATCTTACCCCACCCTCTTACCCTAACCCTAACCCTGGGCCCTAACCACATCCTGGTCCTCCGCCTCATCTGGGAGTCGAACCCGGGTCTCCCGGGGCAGAGAGCTGCTCCAGCCACCTCACCCATCCATCACGACAGGAACAGGAACCAGCTCACACATTAAGCATCATACAGCCACACACACTTACATACAGATCTTTAGGCCAGTGCAAACAAACCTCCACCGGATCTATCAACCCCAACCATAACCCAAACCTAACCCTAACCCTAACCCTAACCCTAACCCTAACCCTAACCCTAACCCTATTTCCAGATGAAGTTTTTATCCCCTTAACCTAACCCTAACCCTAACCCTAACCCATTTAACAGTTAAACAGTTCACTACTAGATGTTTCTGAAACATTAAACAATTAAACAGTTCACTACAGGATGTTTCTGAAACATTTAACAGTTAAACAGTTCACTACAGGATGTTTCTGAAACATTTAACAGTTAAACAGTTCACTACAGGATGTTTCTGAAACATTTAACAGTTAGACAGTTCACTACAGGATGTTTCTGAAACATTTAACAGTTAAACAGTTCACTACAGGATGTTTCTGAAACATTTAACAGTTAAACAGTTCACTACAGGATGTTTCTGAAACATTTAACAGTTAAACAGTTCACTACTAGATGTTTCTGAAACATTAAACAATTAAACAGTTCACTACAGGATGTTTCTGAAACATTAAACAATTAAACAGTTCACTACAAGATGTTTCTGAAACATTTAACGTTTTTCTCGAATATCTCCCGAACCGAACGTCGTAGACACTTGGAAACGTGCTCTGTCTGACATAATTCGACCACGCTGAACACGCCTGTCGTGGTTGTGAGTCTCTACGACCTTCCGTTCCAGAGATATACATTTTTTGATATAAAAAAGTTGCGTAACTTCGCAACCGAAAGTCGCACAGACTTGTCAGTGCCATCAGTGGAAAGAACGACCCCGAAAATGGGGGGGTACGTCAAGGTCTCATCGCTCTGTCATGTTCACACAAAGAGTTAATGAGGATGATCAAGGATGATCAATTTGATCATCGTGGTTATCATGCCCTTACCTAACCCTAACCCTAACCCTAACCCTAACCCTAACCCTAACCCTAACCCCTAACCCTAACCCTAACCCTAACCCTAACCCTAACCCCTAACCCTATTTCCAGATGAAGTTTTTATCCCCTTAACCTAACCCTAACCCTAACCCATTTAACAGTTAAACAGTTCACTACTAGATGTTTCTGAAACATTAAACAATTAAACAGTTCACTACAGGATGTTTCTGAAACATTTAACAGTTAAACAGTTCACTACAGGATGTTTCTGAAACATTTAACAGTTAAACAGTTCACTACTAGATGTTTCTGAAACATTAAACAGTTAAACAGTTCACTACAGGATGTTTCTGAAACATTAAACAATTAAACAGTTCACTACAAGATGTTTCTGAAACATTTAACGTTTTTCTCGAATATCTCCCGAACCGAACGTCGTAGACACTTGGAAACGTGCTCTGTCTGACATAATTCGACCACGCTGAACACGCCTGTCGTGGTTGTGAGTCTCTACGACTTTCCGTTCCAGAGATATACATTTTTTGATATAAAAAAGTTGCGTAACTTCGCAACCGAAAGTCGCACAGACTTGTCAGTGCCATCAGTGGAAAGAACGACCCCGAAAATGGGGGGGTACGTCAAGGTCTCATCGCTCTGTCATGTTCACACAAAGAGTTAATGAGGATGATCAAGGATGATCAATTTGATCATCGTGGTTATCATGCCCTTACCTAACCCTAACCCTAACCCTAACCCTAACCCAAACCCTAACCCTAACCCTAACCCTAACCCTAACCCTAACCCTAACCCCTAACCCTAACCCTAACCCTAACCCTAACCCTAACCCTAAACCCTAACCCTAACCCTAACCCTAACCCTAACCCTAACCCTAACCCTAACCCCTAACCCTAACCCTAACCCTAACCCCTAACCCTAACCCTAACCCTAACCCTAACCCTAACCCTAACCCTGGTGACCGGACTGGCCTTGTCGGGCGGCGGGCCCCAATTGAGCAGCTGCAGGAGGCTACACCCATGATGACTGGGACTCCAAAGGCTAACACTGCCACTCTGAAAGCCCTATCTGAGCCCTCCACTCAGCACTCTTTTGGGGTCGCGCCGCTTGCCTTGGCCTCTCTGGAAGCCACCGCTACCTCAGAGCTGGAGTCCATCACCCTAGATCCCACCTACAACCCCTCCTTCGACCCCGACATAAGCTACTCCCCAGGCCCCTGTATACCCACCTGCCACAACACCAGACCCGACGATTGGACCATCACAACACAGGCGACATACTTGGTATTGGGCGACGGCCGCATCAGCAGATTCCCATCTCACTCCAAAACGGATCTACAACTCGACAGCTACCCCTCTGCCAACTTCCGGAAATTCTACCAGCTTTTTAGAAGGACAGCACCCAACCATAACACTTCATTCGTCATCCTCGCAGTTGGCCTTAATGACAGGATCCAGGACCCCAAGGTCGCTGTCAAACAACTGCAAATCATGATGAAAACTGCAACCAGCACCTTCCCTCGCGCCGATGTATATGTACCCCTCATCAACTTCTCCCCAAACCTCAGCCCCAAACACAAGAGCACCCTCACCCACATCAACAAGGTCATCAGCACTCTTCAACATATCCCTGCAATCCCACCCCAGGACTTCATAACGGAATCGGACAATCGCACCTGGACGCCCACCACAGCCAAGTTTATCCTTAGACAGTTGCGTCAGTACTTCCTGATTTAATCCCTAAACCTTAACCCTTACCCACCCCCTTATCCTAACCCTAACCCTACCTGAACCCAAACCACCTAACCTTACCCTGACCCTACCTTCTTACCCTAACCCTAACCCCCTACTTGAACCCCAACCCCCTAACCTTACCCTGACCCTACCTTCTTACCCTAACCCTACCACCTTACCCTAACCCTAACCCCCTACTTGAACCCCAACCCCCTAACCTTGCCCTGACTCAACCATCTTACCCCACCCTCTTACCCTAACCCTAACCCTGGGCCCTAACCACATCCTGGTCCTCCGCCTCATCTGGGAGTCGAACCCGGGTCTCCCGGGGCAGAGAGCTGCTCCAGCCACCTCACCCATCCATCACGACAGGAACAGGAACCAGCTCACACATTAAGCATCATACAGCCACACACACTTACATACAGATCTTTAGGCCAGTGCAAACAAACCTCCACCGGATCTATCAACCCCAACCATAACCCAAACCTAACCCTAACCCTAACCCTAACCCTAACCCTAACCCTAACCCTATTTCCAGATGAAGTTTTTATCCCCTTAACCTAACCCTAACCCTAACCCTAACCCATTTAACAGTTAAACAGTTCACTACTAGATGTTTCTGAAACATTAAACAATTAAACAGTTCACTACAGGATGTTTCTGAAACATTTAACAGTTAAACAGTTCACTACAGGATGTTTCTGAAACATTTAACAGTTAAACAGTTCACTACAGGATGTTTCTGAAACATTTAACAGTTAAACAGTTCACTACAGGATGTTTCTGAAACATTTAACAGTTAAACAGTTCACTACAGGATGTTTCTGAAACATTTAACAGTTAAACAGTTCACTACAGGATGTTTCTGAAACATTTAACAGTTAAACAGTTCACTACTAGATGTTTCTGAAACATTAAACAATTAAACAGTTCACTACAGGATGTTTCTGAAACATTAAACAATTAAACAGTTCACTACAAGATGTTTCTGAAACATTTAACGTTTTTCTCGAATATCTCCCGAACCGAACGTCGTAGACACTTGGAAACGTGCTCTGTCTGACATAATTCGACCACGCTGAACACGCCTGTCGTGGTTGTGAGTCTCTACGACCTTCCGTTCCAGAGATATACATTTTTTGATATAAAAAAGTTGCGTAACTTCGCAACCGAAAGTCGCACAGACTTGTCAGTGCCATCAGTGGAAAGAACGACCCCGAAAATGGGGGGGTACGTCAAGGTCTCATCGCTCTGTCATGTTCACACAAAGAGTTAATGAGGATGATCAAGGATGATCAATTTGATCATCGTGGTTATCATGCCCTTACCTAACCCTAACCCTAACCCTAACCCTAACCCTAACCCTAACCCCTAACCCTAACCCTAACCCTAACCCTAACCCTAACCCCTAACCCTATTTCCAGATGAAGTTTTTATCCCCTTAACCTAACCCTAACCCTAACCCATTTAACAGTTAAACAGTTCACTACTAGATGTTTCTGAAACATTAAACAATTAAACAGTTCACTACAGGATGTTTCTGAAACATTTAACAGTTAAACAGTTCACTACAGGATGTTTCTGAAACATTTAACAGTTAAACAGTTCACTACTAGATGTTTCTGAAACATTAAACAGTTAAACAGTTCACTACAGGATGTTTCTGAAACATTAAACAATTAAACAGTTCACTACAAGATGTTTCTGAAACATTTAACGTTTTTCTCGAATATCTCCCGAACCGAACGTCGTAGACACTTGGAAACGTGCTCTGTCTGACATAATTCGACCACGCTGAACACGCCTGTCGTGGTTGTGAGTCTCTACGACCTTCCGTTCCAGAGATATACATTTTTTGATATAAAAAAGTTGCGTAACTTCGCAACCGAAAGTCGCACAGACTTGTCAGTGCCATCAGTGGAAAGAACGACCCCGAAAATGGGGGGGTACGTCAAGGTCTCATCGCTCTGTCATGTTCACACAAAGAGTTAATGAGGATGATCAAGGATGATCAATTTGATCATCGTGGTTATCATGCCCTTACCTAGGCCTAACCCTAACCCTAACCCTAGCCGAACGTTTTTCTCGAATATCTCCCGAACCGAACGTCGTAGACACTTGGAAACGTGCTCTGTCTGACATAATTCGACCACGCTGAACACGCCTGTCGTGGTTGTGAGTCTCTACGACCTTCCGTTCCAGAGATATACATTTTTTTATATAAAAAAGTTGCGTAACTTCGCAACCGAAAGTTGCACAGACTTGTCAGTGCCATCAGTGGAAAGAACGACCCCGAAAATGGGGGGGTACGTCAAGGTCTCATCGCTCTGTCATGTTCACACAAAGAGTTAATGAGGATGATCAAGGATGATCAATTTGATCATCGTGGTTATCATGCCCTTACCTAACCCTAACCCTAACCCTAACCCTAACCCTGGTGACCGGACTGGCCTTGTCGGGCGGCGGGCCCCAATTGAGCAGCTGCAGGAGGCTACACCCATGATGACTGGGACTCCAAAGGCTAACACTGCCACTCTGAAAGCCCTATCTGAGCCCTCCACTCAGCACTCTTTTGGGGTCGCGCCGCTTGCCTTGGCCTCTCTGGAAGCCACCGCTACCTCAGAGCTGGAGTCCATCACCCTAGATCCCACCTACAACCCCTCCTTCGACCCCGACATAAGCTACTCCCCAGGCCCCTGTATACCCACCTGCCACAACACCAGACCCGACGATTGGACCATCACAACACAGGCGACATACTTGGTATTGGGCGACGGCCGCATCAGCAGATTCCCATCTCACTCCAAAACGGATCTACAACTCGACAGCTACCCCTCTGCCAACTTCCGGAAATTCTACCAGCTTTTTAGAAGGACAGCACCCAACCATAACACTTCATTCGTCATCCTCGCAGTTGGCCTTAATGACAGGATCCAGGACCCCAAGGTCGCTGTCAAACAACTGCAAATCATGATGAAAACTGCAACCAGCACCTTCCCTCGCGCCGATGTATATGTACCCCTCATCAACTTCTCCCCAAACCTCAGCCCCAAACACAAGAGCACCCTCACCCACATCAACAAGGTCATCAGCACTCTTCAACATATCCCTGCAATCCCACCCCAGGACTTCATAACGGAATCGGACAATCGCACCTGGACGCCCACCACAGCCAAGTTTATCCTTAGACAGTTGCGTCAGTACTTCCTGATTTAATCCCTAAACCTTAACCCTTACCCACCCCCTTATCCTAACCCTAACCCTACCTGAACCCAAACCACCTAACCTTACCCTGACCCTACCTTCTTACCCTAACCCTAACCCCCTACTTGAACCCCAACCCCCTAACCTTACCCTGACCCTACCTTCTTACCCTAACCCTACCACCTTACCCTAACCCTAACCCCCTACTTGAACCCCAACCCCCTAACCTTGCCCTGACTCAACCATCTTACCCCACCCTCTTACCCTAACCCTAACCCTGGGCCCTAACCACATCCTGGTCCTCCGCCTCATCTGGGAGTCGAACCCGGGTCTCCCGGGGCAGAGAGCTGCTCCAGCCACCTCACCCATCCATCACGACAGGAACAGGAACCAGCTCACACATTAAGCATCATACAGCCACACACACTTACATACAGATCTTTAGGCCAGTGCAAACAAACCTCCACCGGATCTATCAACCCCAACCATAACCCAAACCTAACCCTAACCCTAACCCTAACCCTAACCCTAACCCTAACCCTATTTCCAGATGAAGTTTTTATCCCCTTAACCTAACCCTAACCCTAACCCTAACCCATTTAACAGTTAAACAGTTCACTACTAGATGTTTCTGAAACATTAAACAATTAAACAGTTCACTACAGGATGTTTCTGAAACATTTAACAGTTAAACAGTTCACTACAGGATGTTTCTGAAACATTTAACAGTTAAACAGTTCACTACAGGATGTTTCTGAAACATTTAACAGTTAAACAGTTCACTACAGGATGTTTCTGAAACATTTAACAGTTAAACAGTTCACTACAGGATGTTTCTGAAACATTTAACAGTTAAACAGTTCACTACAGGATGTTTCTGAAACATTTAACAGTTAAACAGTTCACTACTAGATGTTTCTGAAACATTAAACAATTAAACAGTTCACTACAGGATGTTTCTGAAACATTAAACAATTAAACAGTTCACTACAAGATGTTTCTGAAACATTTAACGTTTTTCTCGAATATCTCCCGAACCGAACGTCGTAGACACTTGGAAACGTGCTCTGTCTGACATAATTCGACCACGCTGAACACGCCTGTCGTGGTTGTGAGTCTCTACGACCTTCCGTTCCAGAGATATACATTTTTTGATATAAAAAAGTTGCGTAACTTCGCAACCGAAAGTCGCACAGACTTGTCAGTGCCATCATTGGAAAGAACGACCCCGAAAATGGGGGGGTACGTCAAGGTCTCATCGCTCTGTCATGTTCACACAAAGAGTTAATGAGGATGATCAAGGATGATCAATTTGATCATCGTGGTTATCATGCCCTTACCTAACCCTAACCCTAACCCTAACCCTAACCCTAACCCTAACCCCTAACCCTAACCCTAACCCTAACCCTAACCCTAACCCCTAACCCTATTTCCAGATGAAGTTTTTATCCCCTTAACCTAACCCTAACCCTAACCCATTTAACAGTTAAACAGTTCACTACTAGATGTTTCTGAAACATTAAACAATTAAACAGTTCACTACAGGATGTTTCTGAAACATTTAACAGTTAAACAGTTCACTACAGGATGTTTCTGAAACATTTAACAGTTAAACAGTTCACTACTAGATGTTTCTGAAACATTAAACAGTTAAACAGTTCACTACAGGATGTTTCTGAAACATTAAACAATTAAACAGTTCACTACAAGATGTTTCTGAAACATTTAACGTTTTTCTCGAATATCTCCCGAACCGAACGTCGTAGACACTTGGAAACGTGCTCTGTCTGACATAATTCGACCACGCTGAACACGCCTGTCGTGGTTGTGAGTCTCTACGACCTTCCGTTCCAGAGATATACATTTTTTGATATAAAAAAGTTGCGTAACTTCGCAACCGAAAGTCGCACAGACTTGTCAGTGCCATCAGTGGAAAGAACGACCCCGAAAATGGGGGGGTACGTCAAGGTCTCATCGCTCTGTCATGTTCACACAAAGAGTTAATGAGGATGATCAAGGATGATCAATTTGATCATCGTGGTTATCATGCCCTTACCTAGGCCTAACCCTAACCCTAACCCTAGCCGAACGTTTTTCTCGAATATCTCCCGAACCGAACGTCGTAGACACTTGGAAACGTGCTCTGTCTGACATAATTCGACCACGCTGAACACGCCTGTCGTGGTTGTGAGTCTCTACGACCTTCCGTTCCAGAGATATACATTTTTTTATATAAAAAAGTTGCGTAACTTCGCAACCGAAAGTTGCACAGACTTGTCAGTGCCATCAGTGGAAAGAACGACCCCGAAAATGGGGGGGTACGTCAAGGTCTCATCGCTCTGTCATGTTCACACAAAGAGTTAATGAGGATGATCAAGGATGATCAATTTGATCATCGTGGTTATCATGCCCTTACCTAACCCTAACCCTAACCCTAACCCTAACCCTGGTGACCGGACTGGCCTTGTCGGGCGGCGGGCCCCAATTGAGCAGCTGCAGGAGGCTACACCCATGATGACTGGGACTCCAAAGGCTAACACTGCCACTCTGAAAGCCCTATCTGAGCCCTCCACTCAGCACTCTTTTGGGGTCGCGCCGCTTGCCTTGGCCTCTCTGGAAGCCACCGCTACCTCAGAGCTGGAGTCCATCACCCTAGATCCCACCTACAACCCCTCCTTCGACCCCGACATAAGCTACTCCCCAGGCCCCTGTATACCCACCTGCCACAACACCAGACCCGACGATTGGACCATCACAACACAGGCGACATACTTGGTATTGGGCGACGGCCGCATCAGCAGATTCCCATCTCACTCCAAAACGGATCTACAACTCGACAGCTACCCCTCTGCCAACTTCCGGAAATTCTACCAGCTTTTTAGAAGGACAGCACCCAACCATAACACTTCATTCGTCATCCTCGCAGTTGGCCTTAATGACAGGATCCAGGACCCCAAGGTCGCTGTCAAACAACTGCAAATCATGATGAAAACTGCAACCAGCACCTTCCCTCGCGCCGATGTATATGTACCCCTCATCAACTTCTCCCCAAACCTCAGCCCCAAACACAAGAGCACCCTCACCCACATCAACAAGGTCATCAGCACTCTTCAACATATCCCTGCAATCCCACCCCAGGACTTCATAACGGAATCGGACAATCGCACCTGGACGCCCACCACAGCCAAGTTTATCCTTAGACAGTTGCGTCAGTACTTCCTGATTTAATCCCTAAACCTTAACCCTTACCCACCCCCTTATCCTAACCCTAACCCTACCTGAACCCAAACCACCTAACCTTACCCTGACCCTACCTTCTTACCCTAACCCTAACCCCCTACTTGAACCCCAACCCCCTAACCTTACCCTGACCCTACCTTCTTACCCTAACCCTACCACCTTACCCTAACCCTAACCCCCTACTTGAACCCCAACCCCCTAACCTTGCCCTGACTCAACCATCTTACCCCACCCTCTTACCCTAACCCTAACCCTGGGCCCTAACCACATCCTGGTCCTCCGCCTCATCTGGGAGTCGAACCCGGGTCTCCCGGGGCAGAGAGCTGCTCCAGCCACCTCACCCATCCATCACGACAGGAACAGGAACCAGCTCACACATTAAGCATCATACAGCCACACACACTTACATACAGATCTTTAGGCCAGTGCAAACAAACCTCCACCGGATCTATCAACCCCAACCATAACCCAAACCTAACCCTAACCCTAACCCTAACCCTAACCCTAACCCTAACCCTATTTCCAGATGAAGTTTTTATCCCCTTAACCTAACCCTAACCCTAACCCTAACCCATTTAACAGGTAAACAGTTCACTACTAGATGTTTCTGAAACATTAAACAATTAAACAGTTCACTACAGGATGTTTCTGAAACATTTAACAGTTAAACAGTTCACTACAGGATGTTTCTGAAACATTTAACAGTTAAACAGTTCACTACAGGATGTTTCTGAAACATTTAACAGTTAAACAGTTCACTACTAGATGTTTCTGAAACATTAAACAATTAAACAGTTCACTAGAGGATGTTTCTGAAACATTAAACAATTAAACAGTTCACTACAAGATGTTTCTGAAACATTTAACGTTTTTCTCGAATATCTCCCGAACCGAACGTCGTAGACACTTGGAAACGTGCTCTGTCTGACATAATTCGACCACGCTGAACACGCCTGTCGTGGTTGTGAGTCTCTACGACCTTCCGTTCCAGAGATATACATTTTTTGATATAAAAAAGTTGCGTAACTTCGCAACCGAAAGTCGCACAGACTTGTCAGTGCCATCAGTGGAAAGAACGACCCCGAAAATGGGGGGGTACGTCAAGGTCTCATCGCTCTGTCATGTTCACACAAAGAGTTAATGAGGATGATCAAGGATGATCAATTTGATCATCGTGGTTATCATGCCCTTACCTAACCCTAACCCTAACCCTAACCCTAACCCTAACCCTAACCCCTAACCCTAACCCTAACCCTAACCCTAACCCTAACCCCTAACCCTATTTCCAGATGAAGTTTTTATCCCCTTAACCTAACCCTAACCCTAACCCATTTAACAGTTAAACAGTTCACTACTAGATGTTTCTGAAACATTAAACAATTAAACAGTTCACTACAGGATGTTTCTGAAACATTTAACAGTTAAACAGTTCACTACAGGATGTTTCTGAAACATTTAACAGTTAAACAGTTCACTACTAGATGTTTCTGAAACATTAAACAGTTAAACAGTTCACTACAGGATGTTTCTGAAACATTAAACAATTAAACAGTTCACTACAAGATGTTTCTGAAACATTTAACGTTTTTCTCGAATATCTCCCGAACCGAACGTCGTAGACACTTGGAAACGTGCTCTGTCTGACATAATTCGACCACGCTGAACACGCCTGTCGTGGTTGTGAGTCTCTACGACCTTCCGTTCCAGAGATATACATTTTTTGATATAAAAAAGTTGCGTAACTTCGCAACCGAAAGTCGCACAGACTTGTCAGTGCCATCAGTGGAAAGAACGACCCCGAAAATGGGGGGGTACGTCAAGGTCTCATCGCTCTGTCATGTTCACACAAAGAGTTAATGAGGATGATCAAGGATGATCAATTTGATCATCGTGGTTATCATGCCCTTACCTAACCCTAACCCTAACCCTAACCCTAACCCTAACCCTAACCCTAACCCTAACCCTAACCCTAACCCTAACCCTAACCCTAACCCTAACCCCTAACCCTATTTCCAGATGAAGTTTTTATCCCCTTAACCTAACCCTAACCCTAACCCATTTAACAGTTAAACAGTTCACTACTAGATGTTTCTGAAACATTAAACAATTAAACAGTTCACTACAGGATGTTTCTGAAACATTTAACAGTTAAACAGTTCACTACAGGATGTTTCTGAAACATTTAACAGTTAAACAGTTCACTACTAGATGTTTCTGAAACATTAAACAGTTAAACAGTTCACTACAGGATGTTTCTGAAACATTAAACAATTAAACAGTTCACTACAAGATGTTTCTGAAACATTTAACGTTTTTCTCGAATATCTCCCGAACCGAACGTCGTAGACACTTGGAAACGTGCTCTGTCTGACATAATTCGACCACGCTGAACACGCCTGTCGTGGTTGTGAGTCTCTACGACCTTCCGTTCCAGAGATATACATTTTTTGATATAAAAAAGTTGCGTAACTTCGCAACCGAAAGTCGCACAGACTTGTCAGTGCCATCAGTGGAAAGAACGACCCCGAAAATGGGGGGGTACGTCAAGGTCTCATCGCTCTGTCATGTTCACACAAAGAGTTAATGAGGATGATCAAGGATGATCAATTTGATCATCGTGGTTATCATGCCCTTACCTAACCCTAACCCTAACCCTAACCCTAACCCTAACCCTAACCCTAACCCTAACCCTAACCCTAACCCTAACCCTAACCCTCCACCGGATCTATCAACCCCAACCATAACCCAAACCTAACCCTAACCCTAACCCTAACCCTAACCCTAACCCTAACCCTAACCCTAACCCTCCACCGGATCTATCAACCCCAACCATAACCCAAACCTAACCCTAACCCTAACCCTAACCCTAACCCTATTTCCAGATGAAGTTTTTATCCCCTTAACCTAACCCTAACCCTAACCCTAACCCATTTAACAGTTAAACAGTTCACTACTAGATGTTTCTGAAACATTAAACAATTAAACAGTTCACTACAGGATGTTTCTGAAACATTTAACAGTTAAACAGTTCACTACAGGATGTTTCTGAAACATTAAACAATTAAACAGTTCACTACAGGATGTTTCTGAAACATTTAACAGTTAAACAGTTCACTACAGGATGTTTCTGAAACATTAAACAATTAAACAGTTCACTACAGGATGTTTCTGAAACATTTAACGTTTTTCTCGAATATCTCCCGATCCGAACGTCGTAGACACTTGGAAACGTGCTCTGTCTGACATAATTCGACCACGCTGAACACGCCTGTCGTGGTTGTGAGTCTCTACGACCTTCCGTTCCAGAGTTATACATTTTTTGATATAAAAAAGTTGCGTAACTTCGCAACCGAAAGTCGCACAGACTTGTCAGTGCCATCAGTGGAAAGAACGACCCCGAAAATGGGGGGGTACGTCAAGGTCTCATCGCTCTGTCATGTTCACACAAAGAGTTAATGAGGATGATCAAGGATGATCAATTTGATCATCGTGGTTATCATGCCCTTACCTAACCCTAACCCTAACCCTAACCCTAACCCTAACCCTAACCCTAACCCATTTAACAGTTAAACAGTTCACTACTAGATGTTTCTGAAACATTAAACAATTAAACAGTTCACTACAGGATGTTTCTGAAACATTAAACAATTACACAGTTCACTACAGGATGTTTCTGAAACATTTAACAGTTAAACAGTTCACTACAGGATGTTTCTGAAACATTAAACAATTAAACAGTTCACTACAGGATGTTTCTGAAACATTAAACAATTAAACAGTTCACTACAGGATGTTTCTGAAACATTTAACAGTTAAACAGTTCACTACAGGATGTTTCTGAAACATTAAACAATTAAACAGTTCACTACAAGATGTTTCTGAAACATTTAACGTTTTTCTCGAATATCTCCCGAACCGAACGTCGTAGACACTTGGAAACGTGCTCTGTCTGACATAATTCGACCACGCTGAACACGCCTGTCGTGGTTGTGAGTCTCTACGACCTTCCGTTCCAGAGATATACATTTTTTGATATAAAAAAGTTGCGTAACTTCGCAACCGAAAGTCGCACAGACTTGTCATTGCCATCAGTGGAAAGAACGACCCCGAAAATGGGGGGGTACGTCAAGGTCTCATCGCTCTGTCATGTTCACACAAAGAGTTAATGAGGATGATCAAGGATGATCAATTTGATCATCGTGGTTATCATGCCCTTACCTAACCCTAACCCTAACCCTAACCCTAACCCTTACAACATTCCGTTCCAAAGATATAGCCCAAAACCCACTCCGGGAAATTTCCAGATGAAGTTTTTATCCCCTTAACCTAACCCTAACCCTAACCCTAACTCTAACCCTAACCCTAACTCCAGAAAGTCACTCCTCCATGTACATCCTCCATGTCGATCCTCCATGTCGATTCTCCATGTTGTTCCTCCATGTCACTCCTCCATGTCTTCCATGTCACTCCTCATTGTCGCTCATCCATGTCACTACTCCATGTTGATCCTCCATGTCGCTCCTCCTTGCTCCTCCATATATCTCCTCCATGTCACTTCAGAATGTCGCTCCTACATGTCACTCCGGAATGTCACTCCAAAATTTAACTCCAGAATGTCACTCCTCCATGTCCCTCCTCCATGTCATTCAATAATGTCACTCCTCCATGTCCTTTCTCCATGTCAATACTCAATGTCAGCCATCCACGTCGCTCCTCCATGTCGATCCTCCATGTTGCTCCTCCATGACGCTCCTCTTGTCACTCATCCATGTTACTTTTCCATAATGATCCTCCATGTCGATCTTCCATGTCTCTACTCCATGTAACTACTCCATTTCTACCATGTCACTGCTCCATATTGTTCCTTCATGTCGATGCTCCATGTGACTACTCCATGTCGATCGTCCATGTCGCTCCTCCTTGATCATCCATATAACTCCTCCCTGTTGCTCCTCCATGTCATTCCAGAATGACGTTTCTACATTTCACTCCAGAATATCCCTCCAGAATGTAACTCCAGAATATCACTCCACCATGTCCCTCTTCCATGTCACTCCTCCATGTCGATCCGCTATTTAACACCTCCATATCGCTCCTCCATGTCACTCCTCCCTGTCTTCCATGTCACTCCTCCATGTCACTCCTCCTTGCTCCTCCATATCACTCCTCCATGTCGTTCATCCATTTCACTCCAGAATGTCGCTCCACCATGACACTCCAGAATGTCAATCCAGAATTTACCTCCAGAATGTTGCTCCTCCATGTACCTCATACATGTCGCTCCTCTATTTCACTCCTCCATGTCGCTCCTCCATGTCACTCCTGCCTTTCTTCCGTATCACTCCTCTATGTAACTCCTCCATGTCAATACTACATGTCACTCCTCCATGTCACTCCTCCATGTCGCTCCTCCATGTCACTCCTCCATGTTGAACCTCTATGTCAATCCTCCATATCTCTCATCAATGTCACTCCAGAATGTCACTCCAGAATGTCGCTCCTCCATGTCACTCCAGAATGTCCCTCCAGAATGTCCCTCCAAAATGTAACTCATCCATGTCACTCCTCCATGTCGCTCCTCTTTGTCACTCCTCCATATTGATCCTACATGTCGAACTTCCATGTCTCTCCTCCATGTCACTCCTCCATCTCTACCATGTCACTCCTCCATGTCATTCCTCCATGTCGATCCACCTTGTTGCTCCTCCATGTCGATCCTCTATGTAGCTCCTAATGTCACTCCTCCATGTCTCTCCTCCGTGTCACTCCTCCATATCACTCCTCCAAAATGTCACTCCTCCATGCCACTCCTCCATGTCGCTCCTCCATGTCACTCCAGAATGTCACTGCTCAATGTCGATCCTCCATGTCTTCCATGTCGACACATCTCGATCCTCCATATTGCTCCTCCTTGCTCATCCAAATCACTCCACCATGTCACTCCTCCATGTCACTTAAAAATGTCACTCCAAAATGTCAATCCAGATTTTACTCCTTAATGTCACTCCTCCATGTCGATCTTCCATGTCTCTCCTCCATGTCACTCCTCCATCCCTTCCATGTCACTCCTCCATGTTGATCCTCCATGTCGATTTTCCATGTCTCTCCTCCATGTCACTCCTCCATCTCTACCATGTCACTCCGCCATGTCACTCCTCCATGTCGATCCACCTTGTCACTCCTCCATGTTGATCCTCTATGTCACTCCTCCATGTCACTACTCAATGTCATATCCTCCATGTCACTCCTTCATGTCTTACATGTCACTCCTCCGTGTCGATCTTCCATGTCACTCCTCCATGTCTTCCATGTCGAGACATCTCGATCCTCCATGTCGCTCCTCCTTGCTCATCCATATCACTCCACCATGTCACTCCTCCATGTCACTCCAAAATGTCACTCCAAAATGTCAATCCAGATTAAACTCCAGAATGTCACTCCTCCATGTCTATCCTCCATGTCGATCTGCCATGTCTCTCCTCCATGTAACTCCTCCATCTCTACAATGTCACTCCTCCATGTCGATCTTCCATGTCAATCTTTCATGTCTCTCCTACATGTCACTCCTCCATCTCTACCATGTCACTCCTCCATGTCACTCCTCCATGTCGATCCACCTTGTTGCTCCTCCATGTCGATCCTCTATGTCGCTCATCCATGTCACTCCAGAATGTTGCTTCCCCATGTCACTCCAGAATGTCGCTACTCCATGTCCCTCCAGAATGTCATTCCTCCATGTCAGTCCTCCAAGTCGCTCCGTGATGTTGCTCCTCATGTAGCTCCTCCATGTAACTCTTCTGTTTCTCCTACTAGTCACTCCTCCATGTTTATCCTCCATGTCGCTCCTCCTTGCTCCTCTATATCACTCCTCCATGTCGTTCTTCCATGTCACTCCAGAATGTTGCTCCTCCATGACACTACAGAATGTCACTCCAGAATTTAACACCAGAATGTTACTCCTCCATGTCACTCCTCCATGTCTTCCATGTCGACACATCTCGATCCTCCATATTGCTCCTCCTTGCTCATCCATATCAATCCACCATGTCACTCCTCCATGTCACTCCAAAATGTCAATCCAGATTTTACTCCAGAATGTCACTCCTCCATGTCGATCCTCCATGTCGATCTTCCATGTCTCTCATCCATGTCACTCCTCCATCTCTACCATGTCACTCCTTCATGTTGATCCTCCATGTCGATCTTCCATGTCTCTACTCCATTTCACTCCTCCATCTCTACCATGTCACTCCTCCATGTCGATCCACCTTGTTGCTCCTCCATGTCGATCCTCTATGTAGCTCCTAATGTCACTCCTCCATGTCTCTCCTCCGTGTCACTCCTCCATATCACTCCTCCATGTCACTCCTACAT
This sequence comes from Sebastes fasciatus, assembly GCF_043250625.1. NCBI lineage: Eukaryota > Metazoa > Chordata > Actinopteri > Perciformes > Sebastidae > Sebastes > Sebastes fasciatus. Next base: position 38,090 of record NC_133812.1, read on the forward strand.
GTCGATCTTCCATGTCGCTCCTCCATGTCACTCCAGAATGTTGCTCCTCCGTGTCACTCCACAATGTCACTCCGCCATGTTCCTCCAGAATGTTACTCCTCCATGTCCCTCCTCCATGTAGCTCCTCCATGTCACTCCAGAATGTCCCTCCAGATTGTCACTCCAGAATGTCACTCCTCCATGTCCCTCCTCCATGTATCTCCTCCATGTCGATCCTCTATTTCGCTCCTCCATGTCACTCCTCCATGTCGCTCCTCCATGTCACTCCTCCATGTTGATCCTCTATGTCAATCCTTCATATCTCTCATCAATGTCATTCCAAAATGTCACTCCAGAATGTCGCTCCTCCATTTCACTCCAGAATGTCCCTCCAGAATGTCCCTCCAAAATGTAACTCCTCCATGTCACTCCTCCATGTCTTTCATGTCGACACATCTCAATCCTCCATGTCGCTCCTCCTTGCTCATACATATCACTCCACCATGTCAATCCTCCATGTCGATCCTCAATGTCGATCTTCCATGTCTCTCCTCCATGTTACTCCACCATCTCTACCATGTCACTCCTCCATGTCGATCCTCCAGGTCACTCCTCCATTTAGATCCTACATGTTACTCCTCCATGTCGATCTTCCATGTCACTCCACCATGACACTCTTCCATGTCACTCAGCCATGTCGCTCCAATTTGTCACTCCTCCATGTCACTGCTCAATGTCGATCCTCCATGAAACTCCTACATGTCTTCCATGTTAACACATGTCGATCCTCAATGTCGCTCCTCCACGTCTTCCATGTCACTCCTTCATGGCGCTCCTCCATGTCCCTCCAGAATGTCACTCCTCCATGTCACTCATCAATGTCACTCCTCCTTGTCACTCCTCCATGTCACTACTCAATGTCGATCCTCCATGTCACTACTCCATGTCTTTAATGTCACTCCTCCTTGTCTCTCCTCCGTGTCACTCCTCCATATCACTCCTCCATGTCGATCCTCCATGTCGATCTTCCATGTCTCTCCTCCATGTAACTCCTCCATCTCTACCATGTCACTACTCCATGTTGATCCTCCATGTCGATCTTCCATGTCTCTCCTCCATGTCACTCCTCCATCTCTACCATGTCACTCCTCCATGTCACTCCTCCATGTCGATCCACGTTGTTGCTCCTCCATGTCGATCCTCCATGTCACTTCTCCATGTCGATCCTCTATGTCTCTCCTCCATGTCAATCCTCTTTGTCACTCCTCCATGTCACTACTCAATGTCAAATCCTCCATGTCACTCCTCCATGTCTTACATGTCACTCCTCCGTGTCGATCTTCCATGTCACTCCTCCATGTCACTCCTCCATGTCGATCCACCTTGTTGCTCCTCCATGTTGATCCTCTATGTAGCTCCTAATGTCACTCCTCCATGTCTCTCCTCTGTGTCACTCCTCCATATCACTCCTCCATGTCCCTCCAGAATGTCATTCCTCCATGTCAGTCCTCCAAGTCGCTCCGTGATGTTGCTCCTCATGTAGCTCCTCCATGTAACTCTTCTATGATTCTCCTCCTAGTCACTCCTCCATGTTTATCCTCCATGTCGCTCCTCCTTGCTCCTCTATGTCACTCCTCCATGTCGTTCTTCCATGTCACTCCAGAATGTTTCTCCTCCATGACACTCCAGAATGTCACTCCAGAATTTAACTCCAGAATGTTACTCCTCCATGTCCCTCCTCCATGTTGATCAACCTTGACGCTCCACCATGTCGGTCCTCTATGTCGCTCTTCCATGTCGATCCCCCATTTCACTCTTGAATATAGATCCTACATATCACTCCAGAATTTCACTCCAGAATTTAAGGAGGACTGACAACTCCTCCATGTCACTCCTTCCTGTGACTCCTCAATATATCTCCTCCAAGTCACTACTCCATGTATTCCATGACACTCGTCAGTGTCACTCCTTAATGTCACTCTTCAATGTCACTCCTCCATGTCGATTCTCCATGTCGCTCCTCTATATCGCTTCTCCATGTAGCTTTTCCATTTCAGTTCTCCATATCGATCAACAATGTCACTCCTCCATGTCACTCCCCCATGTTGCTCCTCCATGTAGATCCTAGATGTCGCTCCTCCATGTCGCTTCTCCATGTCGATCCTCCATGTCACTATTCCAAGTTGCTACTCAATGTCACTCCATGTCACTCCTCCATGTCACTCCAGAATGTCGCTCCTCCATGTCACTCCTTCCTGTGACTCCTCAATATAACTTCTCCATGTCACTAATCCATGTCTTCCATGACACTGCAGCATGTCACTCCTCCATGTCACTCCTGCATGTCGATCCTACATGTCACTCCTCCATGTCGCTCCTCCATGTCAATCCTCCATGTCTATCCTCCATGTCGCTCCACCATGTCATTCCTCCATGTCACTCCAGAATGTCACTTCTTCTTGTCAGTCCTCAATGTCACTCCTCCATGTCGATCCTCCATGTCGCTAATCCTTGCTCTTCCATGTCGATCATCCATGTCACTCCTCCTTGTCTTCCTTGTCACAAAAAAAATCTTCTGTCTTGGATTCCTTGGAAGCTGCTTTAAAACTAGATTTCCTGTGTTGTTTCTTTGATCAAAGAAAGTGCTACATGTCGATCTTCCATGTCACTCCTCCATGTCACGCCGACATGTCACTGCTCAATGTCACTCCTCCATGTCGCTCCTCTATGTCACTACAGAATGTCGCTCCTCCATGTCACTCCAGAATGTCACTCCGCCATGTCACTCCAGAATGTCGCTCCTCCATGTCCCTCCTTCCTGTGACTCCTCAATGTAACTCCTCCATGTCACTACTCCATGTTTTCCATGACACTCCTCTATGTCACTCCTCCATGTCACTCATGCATGTCGATCCTACATGTCACTCCTCCATGTCGCTCCTCCATGTCAATCCTCCATGTCGCTCCTCCATGTCAGTCCCCCATGTCACTCCTCCATGTCACTTCTTCTTGTCATTCCTCAATGTCACTCCGCCATGTCACTCCAGAATGTCACTTCTTCTTGTCAGTCCTCAATGTAACTCCTCCATGTCACTACTCCATGTTTTTCCATGACACTCCTCTATGTCACTCCTCCATGTCACTCATGCATGTCGATCCTACATGTCACTCCTCCATGTCGCTCCTCCATGTCACTCCTCCATGTCCCTCCTTCATATCACTGCTCCATGTCGATCCTCCATGTCACTTCTCCATGTCAGTCCTCAATGTCACTCCTCCATGTCACTCCTCCTTGTTGATCGTCCTTGTCGCTCATGCTTACTCCTCCATGTTACTCTTCCATATCGCTCCTCCATGTCACACCATAATATCACACCAGAATGTCACTCCTCCATGTCGCTTATCCATGTCGCTCCTCCATGTCAGTACTCCATGTCGATCCTCCATGTCACTCCTCCATTTCAGTCCTCCATGTTGCTCTTCCATGTAGAACCTACATGTCGCTCCTCCATGTCGATCCGCCATGTCGCTCATCCTTGCTACTCCATTTCACTCCGCCATGTCACTACTCCATGTCTTCCATGACACTCCTCTATGTCACTCCTCCATGTCACTCCTGCATGTCGATCCTACATGTCACTCCTCCATGTCGCTCCTCCATGTCAATCCTCCATGTCACTCCTCCATGTCAGTCCCCCATGTCACTCCTCCATGTCACTTCTTCTTGTCATTCCTCAATGTCACTCCTCCATGTCGATCCTCCATGTCGCTAATCCTTGCTCCTCCATGTCAATCATCCATGTCGCTCCTCCATGTCGATCATCCATGTCACTCCTCCTTGTCGCTCCTCCATGTCACTCATATATGGAGGAGTGCCTCCATGCCACTTCTTCTTGTCACTCCTCAATGTCACTCCTCCATGTCGATCCTCCATGTCGCTAATCCTTGCTCCTCCTTGTCACTACAGAATGTCGCTCCTCCATGTCACTCCAGAATGTCACTCCAGAATGTGAACCCAGTATGTCGCTCCTCCATGTCCCTCCTTCCTGTGATTCCTCAATGTAACTCCTCCACGTCACTGCTCAATGTCTTCCATGACACTCCTCCATGTCACTCCTCCATGTCACTCCTGCATGTCGATCCTATATGTCACTCCTCCATGTCGCTCCTCCATGTCAATCCTCCATGTCTATGCTCCATGTCGCTCCTCCGTGTCACTCCTCCATGTCCCTCCTTCATATCACTGCTCCATGTCGATCCTCCATGTCACTTCTCCATGTCAGTCCTCAATGTCACTCCTCCATGTCACTCCTCCATGTTGATCGTCCTTGTCGCTCATCCTTACTCCTCCATGTTACTCTTCCATATCGCTCCTCCATGTCACACCATAATATCACACCAGAATGTCACTCCTCCATGTCGCTTATCCATGTCGCTCCTCCATGTCAGTACTCCTTGTCGATCCTCCATGTCACTCCTCCATTTCAGTCCTCCATGTTGCTCTTCCATGTAGAACCTACATGTCGCTCCTCCATGTCGATCCTCCATGTCACTGCTTCATGTCACTCCTCCATGTGTCTTCTACATTTCGCTCCTCCAGGTCACTTATCCATGTCGATCCCCCATGTCACTCAACCCTCTCACTACGCCATGTCACACCTCCATTTCTCTCCTCCATGTAGATCCTAAATCTCACTCCTCCATGTCGCTCCTCCATGTCACTTATTCTTGTTACTCCTCAATGTCACTTCTCCATGTCCCTACTCCATATCAATCCTCCATGTCACACTTCCATGTCGATCCACCATGTCGCTCATCCTTCCATGTCACTCCTCCATATCAATCCAGAATGTCGCTCCTCCATGTCCCTCTTTCCTGTGAATCCTCCATGTAATTCCTCAATGTCACATCTCCATGTCTTCCATGACACTCCTCCTTGTCACACCCCCATGTCACTCCTGCATGTCGATCCTACATGTCACTCCTCCATGTCGCTCCTCCATGTCACTCCTCCATGTCACTCCTTCATATCACTGCTCCATATCGATCCTCCTTACTCCTCCATGTCACTCCTCCATCTCGATCCTGATGTTGATCCTTCATTTCACTCCCCCATGTCGATCCTACATGTCGATCCTCTATGTCGATCCTACATGTCTCTCCTTCATGTTACTCATCCATGTCTTCCTTGTCACTCCTCCATGTCGATCTTCCATGTCACTCCTCCATGTCACGCCAACATGTCACTGCTCAATGTCACTCCTCCATGTCACTACTCCTTGTCTTCCATGACACTCCTACATGTCAATCCTCCATGTCGCTCCTCCATGTCAGTCCCCCATGTCACTCCTCCATGTCACTTCTTCTTGTCATTCCTCAATGTCACTCCTCCATGTCGATCCTCCATGTCGCTAATCCTTGCTCCTCCATGTCAATCATCCATGTCGCTCCTCCATGTCGATCATCCATGTCACTCATATATGGAGGAGTGCCTCCATGCCACTTCTTCTTGTCACTCCTCAATGTCACTCCTCCATGTCGATCCTCCATGTCGCTAATCCTTGCTCCTCCATGTCAATCATCCATGTCGCTCCTCCATGTCGCTCCTCCATGTCAATCCTCCATGTAGATCCTACATGTCACTCCAGAATTTCAAACCAGAATTTAACTGTAGGAAGTCACTCCTCCATGTCAGTCCTCCTTGTCAATACTCCATGTCGACTCCTCCATGTTGATTCTCCATGTCAGTCCTCCATGTTGCTCCTCAATGTCGGTCCTCCTTGTCGATCCTCCATGTCGATCCTACATGTTACTCCTCCATGTCGATCTTCCATATCACTCCTCCATGTCATTCCAGAATGTCCCTCCAGAAAGTCACTCAAGAATGTCACTCCTCCATAGACCTCCTCCATGTCAATCCTCCATGTCGCTCTTCCATGTCACTCCTCCATGTCAATCCTCCATGTCGCTCCTCCATGTCAATCCTCCATGTCGCTCCTCCATGACACTCCTCCATGTCGACGCACCATGTCACTCATCCTTGCTCCTCTATGTCACTCCTCCATGTCATTCCAGAATGTCACTCCTACATGTCACTCCAGAATGTCAACCCAGAATGTAGCTCCTCCATGTCCCTCCTTCATGTCATTCCTCCAAGTTGCTACTCCATGTCTCTCCTCCATGTTGATCCACCATGTCACTCCACCATGTTGATCCTCTATGTAGCTCCTAATGTCACTCCTCCATGTCTCTCCTCTGTGTCACTCCTCCATATCACTCCTCCATGTCCCTCCAGAATGTCATTCCTCCATGTCAGTCCTCCAAGTCGCTCCGTGATGTTGCTCCTCATGTAGCTCCACCATGTAACTCTTCTATGATTCTCCTCCTAGTCACTCCTCCATGTTTATCCTCCATGTCGCTCCTCCTTGCTCCTCTATGTCACTCCTCCATGTCGTTCTGCCATGTCACTCCAGAATGTTTCTCCTCCATGACACTCCAGAATGTCACTCCAGAATTTAACTCCAGAATGTTACTCCTCCATGTCCCTCCTCCATGTCGCTCCTCCATGTCACTCCAGAATGTCCCTCCAGAATGTCACTCCAGAATGTCGCTCCTCCGTGTCAATCCAGATTTAACTCCATAATGTCAGTCCTCCATGTCGATCCTCCATGTCACTCCTCAATGTCTATCCTCCATGTCGATCAACCTTGACGCTCCACCATGTCGGTCCTCTATGTCGCTCTTCCATGTCGATCCCCCATTTCACTCTTGAATATAGATCCTACATATTACTCCAGAATTTCACTCCAGAATTTAAGGAGGACTGACAACTCCTCCATGTCACTCCCCCTTGTTGATCCTCCATGTCAGTCCTCCGTGTTGCTCCTCCATGTCGCTCCTCCTTGTCAATCCTCCATATCGCACCTCCATGTCGAACCTCCAGGTCACTCCTCCATTTAGATCCTACATGTTACTCCTCCATGTCGATCTTCCATGTCGCTCCTCCATGTCACTCCTCCACGTCTTCCATGTCACTCCTCCGTGTCGCTCCTCCATGTCACTCCTACATATCACTCCTTCATGCTGCTCCTCCATGTCAATCCTCCATGTCGCTTCTCATTTTCACTCCAGAATGTTGCTCCTCCATGTCCCTCAAGAATGTCACTCCTCCATGTCACTCATCAATGTCACTCCTCCTTGTCACTCCTCCATGTCACTAATGAAGGAAATCCCCCAGGGAATCGTCACCTTCATGCATGTTGGTTTATCTTCTAGGCAGCTGCAAGCTCAGAGTTAAAATCATAAAAGATTGCAAATTAAGTTAAAATCAGTATCAATTTATTCCGCAGATATATTCATCAAAGTTGCACAGAGTTATTACAGAATTCTGGATTCATCAATGTGTCCCTGATACCATGTAATACCGTGTTCAGTTCGCAGTGAATGAACCCCGAGCTGTTCTTTACATTTGCCTTTATACACAGCCATAAACATTCTCTGAAAGGAGGGGCAGAGTTTTGATCAGTCTTAGTACTTTTCCACAATGTCAATGTGACCTTCTTCTTATCTGACTCCATCCTTAAACAACGCTGTCTACTGTTCATATCATTCTGTCCTCTCCCCCCTATCTGTTTCTTCCCTAAGGCTGTATCCTTGAGACTGTTCTATCTACACAAAAGTATGTTTATGCCGTCCCAACCTTGTGACTCTGAACGATAAGTCCCTCAGGCGCCACAGTATTCACATTATAATTCTTAGTCTAAACATCTTCAACCCAATGACCTCGTAACATAATAGTTTAAGCATTGCCATATTATTCTTCATGATATATTTCCAACATTTCCTCTTTTGAACTTGTCTAAGTTCACTTCACAGAAATATATGACATGAGGTTCAAGCCATTACCGCCCTCTGAATCTGGGTCTGTGTCACGGTACTCTAAATTAAGCATTTCTTCTTATAAAATTCACCAACTAAAATTTAAAAACCTTAAACAATTAAACCTTGCGAGAGTAACCGATTCAACTCATTCTCCGTGTTTTCTGTCATCCATGTGATGAGTGTAATGTGTATGCAGTATCTTTATTGAAAATGTGAGTGTGTGTACTGAGGTGTGTGGCTTAATGTGATGTGTATGTAATGAAATATAAGTATGTGTGTGTGATTAAAGTAATATTGCTTTGATTTTAACCCACAGAATCATAGGGATCAATAATGAATAACATTGATTATATTAGAGTAGTACCCATCTTCAAAATGATTATCTATAACTGGTTAAGTCTTCTTCTTCAACTCAGGTGCTTTGCGCACCACAGAGCCATCACTGTCGAGAGGTCTCAAGACATACGATGCACAGTGATATGGATGTTTTCCTTGCGGTCAAAATCAAACAATCAAATACAAACATGAAAAATAAAAATGATCACATCTGGAGAAATGTGGGATTACATATCACAGGGTAGATGAATACAAAATAAGCTATTGTTAACGTGATATATAAAGCAATAATTACTACAACATATAACATATAAGACTTTCACTGAGTCACCTTCTCCTTACTGTTAAGCCGTGTTTTATCTGTAAAACAGGCGAGACCTTGAAACCTTCCGTCCCTTAATTGTGTCTCATACAGCTCACTAATATAGAAAAAAAACTTCAGTATAGAAAACAAAAAATTCGGTCATTAGTCACGCTTCAATTTTTACGTGTCTTCTTCTGTGCTCTTCTCTGGTGTCCCTGCAGAGATGCTTGGTGTCCCTGCAGAGATGCTTGCATCTACCCCTGGTGCTGTTCCTTTGTCTGCCGTTGGTTTTGGATGTTTTGTTGAGCTGCACTGGGTCAAGTGCCACCAAACTCCGCCTTTCCCTGCAAGTTGTACTGCCGTTGTTGTCCTCGCTGTCACTCTATGAGGCCCCGTCCACCGTGGCTCCGACCACTTCCTCTTTAACACCTTCAACCAAAGGTGTTCCGGGGGGCCTTCAGGTGCTGTCAGCAACACAGGCTTCGGAGCATGGGGGGCACCTGAACAGGAGAGAGCTGAGACAAGAGCATTCACTTTCTGATAATACGGGCGGTATCCTACAGCAGGTAGGACACACAAAGGCACTGTGGGACCTGGAAAAGGTCGTCCACAGTTGAGTTCAAACGGTGCTAAACCTGTTTGCCTATTGACTGAGGATCTCATAGCCAGAAGAGCAATGGGAAGAGCCTCAGTCCATGGCAAACCTGTTTGCTGACAAATCTTCAGCAGTTTCCCCTTAATGGTCTGGTTGGCACGTTCAACCTTGCCTTGCGATTCTGGGTGGTACACCGTGCCAAACTTGTGTTCCAGACCCAAAACAGTCTCCACTTCTCTCAAATCCTTATTTTTGAAATGAGAGCCATTGTCGGAGCGAATAAGTTTGGGAAAACCATGGTATGGTATATAATTATTCACCAAACATTTGATGACTGTTTTAGCGTCCTCTTTTCCAGTAGGATAGGCCTCAATCCACCTGGAAAATGCATCCACTATGACCAACAAAAATCTTTTCCCTCCCGCCCGGATCCCCATATCCGTAAAATCCATAACTATTTGTTCGCCAGGACCCTCAGGTTTTGGGTATTTTCCCAAAGGAGGTTTTTTAGTAGGTCGAATGTTGCATGCCTGACAGGTAGTACAATTTTGTACGAAATCAATCACGGTTTTCCTCTTTTGTGGGAACCACCATGCCTCCAGAGCATGCATCATTACCGCCACTCCCCCATGATGTAAGCCATGTGTTTGTTTTAACATGGATGGTATCCAATCTGACGGCATTACCGTCTTCCCATCTTTCTGCCATATGTCTACAAAACAATCCGTAGCACCTGCATCATCCCAGGATTTTTTCTCATGTGCAGGAGCGTCCTCCTGTGCCTTTTTTACATCATCAATAAATGCTCCTACTTCTTCGCCAAGCATTAATATACATTCCACAACATATCCTGCAGCAGCCTTGGCTGCAACATCCGCAGCATTATTGCCAATGCTCTCTAGGTCCTCTCCCTGAGAGTGACCTTTCACTTTTAAGACAGCAACCTTTTTAGGAAGCTTAATGGCAGACAACAACTCTCTCATGAGCACCTCATGTGCCATGTTTTTGTTTCCGCTTGTCTTGAACCCTGCTTGTACCCAACCTGACATGTCCCTGTGAATAGCATTACACACATATGCCGAATCAGTGAAAATATTTACAGCTTTACCCTCAGCGAGTTTAAGAGCGGATACCACAGCGGTCAACTCAGCAGCTTGGGCAGATTGTTTTCCGTCTAGTGGAGCGGAGCACAGTGTGATAGGTTTTGAGGTGACATTAGGAACCGACACTACAGCATATCCAGCTTTTAACCCCTCCGTGGGATGTCTAAAACAGCAGCCGTCTGTAAATAGACTGAGATCACATACTGTTAAGGGGGTGGTTTCTAAGTCTGCTCGTAGTTTTGTGAAGGGCATAGATTTTTCTGCGCATACGTGCTTTTTACCCTGACCATCCCCCATTTTGTCAGCCATATTGCAACCCTCGTGGAAAAAAGAGATGTGTGGCTTTGATAGTATTTGTAGAATCTTCGTCTGTCGCAATGGAGTGAGAGTGAAACACGCTGATGTAACGTAGGCTACAGTACTATGGGAAGTGAGAATTTGGAGTGGGTGGTGCATGACGATATGACCCACTTTCTCCACTATTTTAGCCAGTGCAGCCGCATACCGTACGCAGGGGCTGGCTCTCTGTTCTTGGTTATCTAATAATATGCTACAATAATATAACACATTTCTGTCTCCTCTTTGCTTCTGATACAAAACACCATGGGCGGTAGACAGCTGTTCAGATACGTCAAGATGGAACGGCTGGGAATAGTCCGGGAGGGCTAAAGCAGCCGCTTCGGCCATCTCCTGTTTTAGGCGGATGAACCCCTCTTCCCCCTCCTGTGACCATTCCAGTTCTGCCGTAAGATTTCTCATTCCTGCCATAGTTACCATCTGTCTAAGCAACTGTGTATCTCCGGCGTAGTTAGGAATGTACTGTCTGGAATAACCAGTGAGTCCCAAGAATGACAACATTTCTTTAACGGTTAGTGGTTTTGGGTGGTGCAAAATCGACCCTCTGTGTGCAGGTGACATGGCAGTGCCTTTGGCTGTAATTATTCTTCCCAAGAATGATACCTGCGCTCTGCAACACTGGAGTTTTTCTTTAGAGACCTTATAGCCACAACTATATAGTCTTGACAAAAGAGCATGCGTCAGAGACAGACACACCTCGGCCGAGGGTGCTGCTATGAGCAAGTCATCAACATACTGTACAATAAAACATCCGTCCGGAAGTTCCATCCCTTTTAAATGTTGTTTTAGGGTTTCATTAAAAATTGAGGGCGAAAGAATAAAGCCCTGTGGTAACACATTATATGTCAGCCTCTGGCCTTCATATGTAAATGAGAAAATGTCCTGTAAATGTTCTGCTAAGGGTAGACAAAAGAAAGCGTTAGCTAAGTCTATACATGTAAATGAGGTGTGGGCAGGTGTGAGCATGGAGAGAGCAGAGTGGGGGTTAGGCACTGGTGTAACAGGGGTCGAAACCAGCTCATTTATGGCTCGTAAATCATGAGCCATTCTGTATGAGCCGGAGGGTTTGATTACTGGCAAAATGGGAGTATTCCACTGAGAATAAGATTTTTTTAATACCCCTGCTTTTATTAGTCCCTCAATCGTAGGGGAGATGCCCTGAGCTGCTTCTGCTTTATGTTTATACTGAGGTCTCCAGATAGGGCAGTAAGTGTTCATTTCAAATGTTACTGGTTCCATGCTGCATCTTCCCACATCAAAGGGGCCCTTAGACCACAATGAGGAAGGAAGAGTGTTCAACATGGAAGTTGCCCCTTCCCCATCCGTCATTTCACAGCCGTGATGACGTGTTAGGGAAACATTCTCACATGTGCCTGTTACTGTACTGAAATGTGATATTTTATAATACTTTCCCTTTTCTGCCACCCATATTCCTTTTAATGTTGTTTCTTCCCACCCTGTTATGTTACCCGCTTCTTTACACATGGTTCCTAGGTCTTTTGCTTGATGTTTTGGAGCGAGCGCTAATGAGATATGTGGGACAGCGTATGAGGATAGTTTGTACCATAGTTTTTGTTCTGGGTTTAGAGAGACTATGGCTGCAACGCCTTGGGGTCCTATTACAATGTCCTTGACTTGTAGTGACCACGATCTATCAGCTAACTGTTGCTGAAACTCATCCTGATATTGTATCTCATTTTCCCTATCATAGTTTAGGGTACAGTGGGGAGGATCAGGTACAGGAAGGTAGGGGTTTAGAGCTCGGATCCATGGTTGCCACAGGTTGTAAAAGTCAATCAGTGGATTGCAGTCTTCCAAAAGAACCCAGTATATTTCAGCAGTGGGTGGACTCTGTTGAGGATCGATTATTTCTTTTAATAACATTTGATGTCCAGGGGCTCCTGACCCGGAACATCTGACAACACTTCCATTTGGGAATTCCACCGATATGCCACCTTTCGAACAATGCACAGAAGCCCCTAGGGCTGCCAGAACATCTCTTCCCAAAAGATCTCTTGGACAGTCAGGTGCATATAGAAAAGAATGCATTAGTCTTTGAGTCCCATTTTCCACAGGTATTGGTTCAGTAAATGGTAACTGTTGTTCTTTGCCGGAGAAACCTAAAACAGAGACATAGTGAGAGGATAACCGGCATTCTGGCTCCGCTAGGGTGGAATACCGAGCTCCGGTATCCACCATGAACCATCTTTGTTTTCCATTCACTATTAGTTGTAAACAAGGTTCGGCCAGTCCCTGCTCCCCTCTGCTTTCTAGGCTTCCCTATAGTCCCCATTGTCCTGTAGGTGGTCCTGGTATTTGGTATTGTGGAGCCTGGAGGGGTGCGTATTGCTGATTGGGTGCCTGTGGAGGTGGGGCTAGTCCACCCTGAGGCTGCTGGTTCTGCTGATAATTTGGGCACTCCCTAGCCCAGTGATCTTGGCTGCCGCAGAGAAAGCAGGCTCCTCCTCTCGGTGCTCCTCCCCTCCCTCGGCCTCTACCTCCTCCCCTTCCTCTCCCCCTATTCTGGCCCTGCGGCTGTTGTCGATAGGGTGGGTACTGATATTGAGGGTTAGGTTGTGGTGGGGCATATTGGGGTGGATAATATGGTGGAACTGGAGGTGGGACAGGTGTGGGTATTGGGGCAGGTGTCTGGACAAACTGTTGTAGCTGTTCTTCCCCATACTCCTCGTCTAGTCCCTCTCTTTCTGGTCTTTCCTGCTCTGGTCTACCGCGTGCCGTGAACTGTCCGGTGAAGGTCATACAGGGCCCATCTCTACCATGACTCATTTCTCCGTCCTGTGAACGTCTATCTGACCTAGTCCAATGGAACACATCTGGTTCTTCCCCTGGTTCTTCCTTTCCCTGTTTTCTAAATATTTCCCTCTCTCGACTGGACTCAAACCGTGGCTCAGTTCGTCTACAAAGACTGGAGGTGGTGGATGTACCCCCATCCACCTGATGGCCTGATGAGCCTCCTCCACATGCTCCATCCTGCTCTCTGTCAAGCTCCCTCTTGACTGCCTCTGTCCTTTCTTCTAATTCTACCCATATTCTGTGCCTCTCCTGCTCTTTCTGCTCCTTTCTATGTCTCTTTTTCTCTGTCTCGTCTCTATCCCTTTGCCATCTCCCAACCACCTCTTCTCTCACCCTCCTACCCTCAGGGTCAGAGAATTCGCTTGGGGAGACGACCATCGGTGGTGATATGGGAGATGGTAAGTTCTGTTCTGCGATTGTATCCCCCATTAGATCCACAACCCCAGGCTGATTTCCCCCTCTGGTTAACCCTAGCAGGCCTATTTCTAGGAACCGGGTCCTTCTTTCTAAATCTTCTCTGTTCCTTTTTCCCTCATGATCTTCTAGCCACAAATGTCCTCCCTGAACAGAAAATTGGGGCATCTGGGCAGATACTGGTTTGGGACTGGAATGTTGTGGAGGGTCAGATTCAGGGCTATGTTCAGGGGGTGGAGGCGGTGGAGGGAATGTTTGGGTGTCATCGTATGGTGGGGGTACCGTAGGTGCTATACCTGTCATTACCATCTGATGATGCGGTGGTGGCGGATCGGGCTGTTCCCCTAAAGCTGGGTACAGCCTGTTGTATCCGTCCGGGGTTTTATTTGGTTCTTTTTTAGTCTCTTTTTTTACTGGCCATTGATGTCCTAATTCAGTTACGGATGCAAGATAAATGCCGTTTATTTTAGCTAAAGTTTTCGCTTGGTTCTCAACGTCTTTTTGGGCTTTCTTTTTTGTTAAAACACCGCTTTGTTCCACCGTTTTTCTACTTTGGGCCAAGAGTTCCTGCTGTTTTAGTATGGCTTCTCGTACTGCTGGGGTAAAAGCTGATTTAGAGGAGTTTTCCGGGAACTCTTTATTCTCTATCATTCCTTTAAACCATGCATCCATCCCCTCTGTCTCTTTTCCCCTTATCTCTGGGTCAAAGGTACATATCGCATTCGTTCTTACTTTCGCCCACTGTTGGCCGAAGGTTAACCCACTTTTGTTACAACCGCCTTTCTCCTCCCAATCTTTGTCAAATTCTCCATCCATTCTGTCCAGTACTATTTCACACAGGTTTATTCAGTTTATGACAGTAACTAGATTCAGAGTAAATGGGTCGTTATGCCCCCACCACAGATCCCACCAACACAAGCTTCTACTAACGGTCTCCCGTCAGCGGTGCTGGCCCGGTATCTGAGGCAGTTTTAATTTTCCTCTGAATACTAGTTATTAATGTACACTCATAGCTCCAAGCGCAGCGTTCCAAACGCTTTTCCAACGTCCCAGACGTTACTAAAAGGGCAACTTTCCTCCTTTTAGTTTTCAAACAGTAGTGATATCAGAGTAATTGGGTCGTTATGCCCCCACCACAGATCCCACCAACACAAGCTTCTACTAACGGTCTCCCGTCAGCGGTGCTGGCCCGGTATCTCAGGCAGTTTTAAATTTCCTCTGATGTACACTATCAATACAGTTTATTAGTGTTCCAAACACCACAGTACGGATCCCAGATCCTTTTAACTAAGATCCCAGATCATTAGAGGATCCCAGATCCTTTTTATTGGTGTTCCAAACACCACAGTACGGATCCCAGATCCTTATAGGATCCCAGATCCTTTTAACTAAGATCCCAGATCATTAGCGGATCCCAGATCCTTTTTATTAGTGTTCCAAACACTATATAGGATCCCAGATCCTTTTAACTAAGATCCCAGATCATTAGCGGATCCCAGATCCTGTTCCAAACACTATATAGGATCCCAGATCCTTTTAACTAAGATCCCAGATCATTAGCGGATCCCAGATCCTTTTAACTAAGATCCCAGATCATTAGCGGATCCCAGATCCTTTTAACTAAGATCCCAGATCATTAGCGGATCCCAGATCCTTATAACTATGCAACTTGATTTATCAAAAGTCAAACAGAGATGCTTCAAACTCAGCCAGAGAGATAAATTTAGATCCTATGCCAATATGCAGATTTTGTTTTAACAGGTTCTGCTTACCTTTTTGCCTTGTAGTCAGGGTACCCTTATCTCTCTCTCACTGAGTTGTCCGGTCTCTGGCTCGCTCTTCGCTCTTTCCGAAGATCACGTCAGGGTCACCAAATTGAAGGAAATCCCCCAGGGAATCGTCACCTTCATGCGTGTTGGTTTATCTTCTAGGCAGCTGCAAGCTCAGAGTTAAAATCATAAAAGATTGCAAATTAAGTTAAAATCAGTATCAATTTATTCCGCAGATATATTCATCAAAGTTGCACAGAGTTATTACAGAATTCTGGATTCATCAATGTGTCCCTGATACCATGTAATACCGTGTTCAGTTCGCAGTGAATGAACCCCGAGCTGTTCTTTACATTTGCCTTTATACACAGCCATAAACATTCTCTGAAAGGAGGGGCAGAGTTTTGATCAGTCTTAGTACTTTTCCACAATGTCAATGTGACCTTCTTCTTATCTGACTCCATCCTTAAACAACGCTGTCTACTGTTCATATCATTCTGTCCTCTCCCCCCTAACTGTTTCTTCCCTAAGGCTGTATCCTTGAGACTGTTCTATCTACACAAAAGTATGTTTATGCCGTCCCAACCTTGTGACTCTGAACGATAAGTCCCTCAGGCGCCACAGTATTCACATTATAATTCTTAGTCTAAACATCTTCAACCCAATGACCTCGTAACATAATAGTTTAAGCATTGCCATATTATTCTTCATGATATATTTCCAACACTACTCAATGTCAATCCTCCATGTCGCTTCTCATTTTCACTCCAGAATGTTGCTCCTCCATGTCCCTCCAGAATGTCACTCCTCCATGTCACTCATCAATGTCTCTCCTCTGTGTCACTCCTCCATATAACTCCTCCATGTCACTCCTACATGTCGATCTTCCATGTCACTCCTACATGTCACTCCAGAATGTTGCTTCTCCATGTCACTCCAGAATGTCGCTTCTCCATGTCCCTCCAGAATGTCACTCCACCATGTCCCTCCAGCATGTATCTCCTTGTTGTCAGTTCTCATGTCGCTCCGCAATGTTGCTCCTCCATGTCGATCCTCCATGTCGCTCCTCCATTTCACTCCTCCTTGTCACTCCAGAATGTCGCTCCTCCAAGTCACTCCTTCATGTTGATCCTCCATGTCGATACTCCATGTTGCTCCTCCATGTCACTCCTTTGTCTTCCATGTCACTCCCCCATCTCACTCCTCCATGTCGATTCTCAATGTCGATCTTCCATGTCTCTCCTCCATGTCACTCCTCCATCTCTACCATGTCACTCCTTCATGTCTATCCTCCATGTCGATCTTCCATGTCTCTCCTCCATGTCACTCCTCCATCTCTACCATGTCACTCATCCATGTCACTCCTCCATGTCGGTCCACCTTGTCAATACTCTATGTCTCTCCTAAATGTCGATCCTCTTTGTCACTCCTCCATGTCACTACTCAATGTCAAATCCTCCATGTCACTCCTCCATGTCTTACATGTCACTCCTCCGTGTCGATCTTCCATGTCACTCCTCCATGTCACTCCTCCATTTCGATCCACCATGTCACTCCACCATTTTGATCCTCTATGTAGCTCCTAATGTCACTCCTCCATGTCTCTCCTCTGTGTCACTCCTCCATATCACTCCTCCATGTCCCTCCAGAATGTCATTCCTCCATGTCAGTCCTCCAAGTCGCTCCGTGATGTTGCTCCTCATGTAGCTCCTCCATGTAACTCTTCTATGATTCTCCTCCTAGTCACTCCTCCATGTTTATCCTCCATGTCGCTCCTCCTTGCTCCTCTATTTCACTCCTCCATGTCGTTCTACCATGTCACTCCAGAATGTTTCTCCTCCATGACACTCCAGAATGTCACTCCAGAATTTAACTCCAGAATGTTACTCCTCCATGTCCCTCCTCCATGTCGCTACTCCATGTCACTCCAGAATGTCCCTCCAGAATGTCACTCAAGAATGTCACTCCTCCATGTCCCTCCTCCATGTCACTCCTCCATGTCAATCCTCCATGTCGAACCTCTATTTCGCTTCTCCATGTCACTCCTCCCTTTCTTCTACGTCACTCCTCTATGTAACTCCTCCATGTCGATCTTCCATGTCGATCTTCCATGTCTCTCCTCCATGTCACTCCTCCATTTCACTTCTCCATGTCGATCCACCTTGTCAATACTCCATGTCGATCCTCCATGTCGCTCCTCCATGTCACTCCTCCATGTCACTGCTCAATGTCGATCCTTCATGTCGATCTTCGATGTTGCTTCTCCATTTCACTGTTCCATGTCTTCCATGTCACTCCCCTATGTACCTCCTCCATGTCTCTCCTCCAATTATATCTATCAATCAAGCCAGACGAAACAAACCAGTTAACTAAACTTCAAGCATGCCTTAAGGACATAAAAACCTGGATGACCTGCAATTTCCTGATGTTAAACTCAGACAAAACTGAAGTTATTTTACTTGGCCCTGAGCACCTCCGAAACAAATTATCTAATGATATAGTTACTTTAGATGGCATTGCCCTGGCCTCCAGCACCACCGTAAGGAATCTGGGAGTTGTCTTCGACCAGGATATGTCCTTTAACTCTCACATAAAACAAACATCACGGACTGCCTTCTTTCATCTACGTAACATTGCGAAGATCAGGCACATCCTGTGTCAAAATGATGCAGAAAAATTAGTCCATGCATTTGTTACCTCTAGACTCGATTACTGCAATTCCTTATTATCAGGCTGCTCCAATAAGTCTCTTAAGACTCTCCAGTTGATCCAGAATGCTGCAGCACGTGTACTGACTAGAACTAGAAAAAGAGATCATATTACGTCTGTATTAGCTTCTCTGCACTGGCTGCCTGTAAAATCCAGAATAGATTTTAAAATCGTCCTCCTCACCTACAAAGCGCTAAACGGTCAGGCCCCATCATATCTTAAAGAGCTCATAGTACCCTACTACCCCACTAGAGCACTGCGCTCACAGAATGCAGGGTTACTTGAGGTTCCTAGAGTCTCCAAAAGTAGAATGGGAGCCAGAGCCTTCAGCTATCAAGCTCCTCTTCTCTGGAACCAGCTCCCAGTTTCAGTCCGGGAGGCAGACACCGTCTCTACATTTAAGAGTAGGCTAAAGACTTTCCTCTTTGATAACGCTTATACTTAAGCTGCTATAGGCATAGACTGCCGGGGGACTTCCTATGACACACTGTCATAAGGAACTTCCTATGACACACTGAGCTCCCCTCTCCTTCTGTATATACTCATGTCCCATGTCCATGTTGTTACTAACTTCATTCCTTCCCGGGAGTCCTTGTGCCTCCTTGTCTCGCAGCTAACCGTGGAGCGGGGTCACACCTGGAGTGAGGTCATACCTGGAGCGGGATCACACCGGGAGCGAGGTTATACCTGGAGCATGGGCACACTTGGAGCAGGGTTTCACCTGGATCTTGGTGGTCTCCGGTATTGTGGCTGCATCTGCTGCCGCGTCGGTGCCTGCTTGACACCAACTGCTACCATCCCTAATTAACTACGTCTGTACGAGGGACTACCAATGCTAACGAGGGATTTCCAACACCTAGTGACAATGTGGCAGGCTGGAGAATAACACTTCTCAATCACTGCCAAAGACATCAAGAGCTCCCAGCAAGCATGCTGATGCTGCAGGATACAACGCACGGGCATCGATCGCAGGGACGTCCCACACCAACACACATGGACGTACTGAGGACAGATGCTGGACAGTGCTGGCTTTCCGATAGTTGTATTATCACTCTTTCCATCCACCACTATTGGTTTTGTGTTATCATCCCTACTTGTATTAGCTATTACAGCTGCTAGACTGCTATTGTGGCTGCTTCTATATCTCTCTCTCTCTCTCTCTCTCTCTCTCTCTCTCTCTCTCTCTCTCTCTCTCTCTCACTCTATCTATCTATCCCCCCAGCCGGTCTCGGCAGATGGCCGCCCGCCCTGCGCCCGGTTCTGCTCCAGGTTTCTTCCCAGTAATCGGGGAGTTTTTCCTGGCCACAGTGCGCTTGGTGGATCTTGTTGGGTCTCTAAACTATGGTGTACGGTCATAGACCTGCTCTATATATAAAGCGTCTTGAGATAACTTCTGTTGTGATTTGACGCTATACAAAAATAAATTGATTTGATTTGATTTGATGTCACTCAACCATGTCACTCCCCCTTGTTGATCCTCCATGTCAGTCCTACATGTTGCTCCTCGATGTCGCTCCTCCTTGTTGATACTCCATAGCGCTCCTCCATGTTGATCCTCCATGTCGATCTTCCATTTCTCTCCTCCATGTCGATCCTCCATGTCGATCTTCCATGTCTCTCCTCCATGTCACTCCTCCATCTCTACCATGTCACTCCTCCATGTCACTCCTCCATGTCGATCCACCTTGTCAATACTCTATGTCTCTCCTAAATGTCGATCCTCTTTGTCACTCCTCCATGTCACTACTCAATGTCAAATCCTCCATGTCACTCCTCCATGTCTTACATGTCACTCCTCCGTGTCGATCTTCCATGTCACTCCTCCATGTCGATCCTCCATGTCGCTCCTCCATGTCGCTCCTCCATTACACTCCTCCTTGTCACTACAGAATGTCGCTCCTCCAAGTCACTCCTTCATGTTGAACCTCCATGTCGATACTCCATGTTGCTCCTCCATGTCACTCCTCTGTCTTCCATGTCACTCCCCCATCTCACTCCTCCATGTCGATCCTCAATGTCGATCTTCCATGTCGCTCCTCCATGTCACTCCTCCACGTCTTCCATGTCACTCCTCCGTGTCGCTCCTCCATGTCACTCGTACATATCACTCCTTCATGTCGCTCCTCCATGTCTATCCTCCATGTCGCTCCTCAATTTCACTCCAGAATGTTGCTCATCCATGTCCCTCCAGAATGTCACTCCTCCATGTCACTCATCAATGTCACTCCTCCTTGTCACTCCTCCATGTCACTACTCAATGTCGATCCTCCATGTCACTACTCCATGTCTTTAATGTCACTCCTCCATGTCTCTCCTCCGTGTCACTCCTCCATATAACTCCTCCATGTCACTCCTACATGTAGATCTTTCATGTCACTCCTCCATGTCACTCCTTCATGTTGCTCCTCCATGTAGATCCTAGATGTCTCTCCTCCATGTCGCTTCTCCATGTCGATCCTCCATGTCACTCTTCCAAATTGCTACTCCATGTCACTGCTCCATGTCGATCCACCATGTCGCTCATCCTTACTCCTCCATGTTACTCTTCCATATCGCTCCTCCATGTCACACCATAATGTCACACCAGAATGTCACTCCTCCATGTCGCTTAGCCATGTCGCTCCTCCATGTCAGTACTCCATGTCGATCCTCCATGTCACTCCTCCATTTCAGTCCTCCATGTTGCTCTTCCATGTAGAACCTACATGTCGCTCCTCCATGTCGATCCTCCATGTCGCTCATCCTTGCTACTCCATGTCACTCCTCCATGTCACTCCAGAATGTCGCTCCTCCATGTCCCTCCTTCCTGTGACTCCTCAATGTAACTCCTCCATGTCACTACTCCATGTCGTCCATGACACTCCTCTATGTCACTCCTCCATGTCACTCCTGCATGTCGATCCTACATGTAACTCCTCCATGTCGCTCCTCCATGTCAATCCTCCATGTCGCTCCTCCATGTCAGTCCCCCATGTCACTCCTCCATGTCACTTCTTCTTGTCATTCCTCAATGTCACTCCTCCATGGATTAGCGACATGGAGGATCGACATGGAGGAGTGACATTGAGGAGTGCCTCCATGCCACTTCTTCTTGTCACTCCTCAATGTCACTCCTCCATGTCGATCCTCCATGTCGCTAATCCTTGCTCCTCCATGTCAATCATCCATGTCGCTCCTCCATGTCGATCATCCATGTCACTCCACCTTGTCGCTCCTCCATGTCACTCATATATGGAGGAGTGCCTCCATGCCACTTCTTCTTGTCACTCCTCAATGTCACTCCTCCATGTCAATTCTCCATGTCGCTAATCCTTGCTCCTCCATGTCAATCATCCATGTCGCTCCTCCATGTCGCTCCTCCATGTCAATCCTCCATGTCGATCCTACATGTCACTCCTCCATTTAGATCCTACAAGTTACTCCTCCATGTCGCCCCTCCATGTCACTCCTCCCTGTCTTCCATGTCGATCCTCCATGTCGCTCCACCCTGTTACTCCTCCACATCGATCCTCCATTTCGATCCTCCATGTTGCTCCACCATGTCACTCCTCCATGTCGCTACTCCATGTCACTCCAGAATATCGCTCCTCCATGTCACTCCAGAATATCACTACAGATTTAACTCCAGAATGTCACTCCTCCATGTCACTGCTTGATGTCGCTCCTCCATGTCGATCCTCCATGTCGCTCCTCGTTGTTACTCCTCCACATCGATCCTCCAAGTCACTCCTCCATGTATTCCATGTCGATACATGTTGATACTCCATGTCGCTCCTCCTTGCTAATCCATGTCGCTCCTCCTTGCTAATCCATATCTCTCCCCCATGTCACTCCAGAATGTCGCTCCTCCATGTCAATCCAGATTTAACTCCAGAATGTCACTCCTCCATGTCGATCCTCCATGTCGATCTTCCATGTCTCTCCTCCATGTCACTCCTCCATCTCTACCATGTCACTCCTACATGTCACTTCTCCATGTCGAACAACCTTGATACTCCTCCATGTCGATCCTCTATGTCGCTCCTCCATGTCGATCCTCCATGTCAATCCTCCATGTAGATCCTACATGTCACTCCAGAATTTCAAACCAGAATTTAACTGTAGGATGTCACTCCTCCATGTCAGTCCTCCTTGTCAATACTCCATGTCGACTCCTCTGTGTTGATCCTCCATGTCAGTCCTCCATGTTGCTCCTCAATGTCGGTCCTCCATGTCGATCTTCCATATCGCTTCTCCATGTCACTCCAGAAAGTCGCTCCACCATGTTCCTCCAGAATGTACCTCCTCGTCACAGTCTTCCATGTTGCTCCGTGATGTCGCTCCTCCTTATAGATCCTCCATGTCGCTCTTCCATGTCGCTCCTTCATGTCACTCCTCCATGTCAATCCTCCATGTTGCTCCTAAATTCCACTCCTCAATGTCGATCCTCCATGTCACTCCTCCATGTCGATCCTCCATGTCGCTCCTCCATTTCACTCCTCCATGTCACTCCAGAATGTCGCTCCTCCAAGTCACTCCTCCATGTTGATCCTCCATGTCGATACTCCATGTTGCTCCTCCATGCCACTCCTCCATATCTTCCATGTCACTCCACGTGTCGCTCCTCCATGTCACTTATTCATGTCGATCCTCCATATCGCTCCTCCATGCTCCTCCATATCACTCCTGCATGTCATTCCACCATGTCACTCCAGAATGTCGCTCCTCCATGTCACTCCAGAATGTCACTCCAGGATTTAACTGCAGATTGTTATTCCTCCATGTCCCTCCTCCATGTCACTGCTCCATGTCGATCCTCTATTGCGCTCCTCCATGTCATTCCTCCCTGTCTTCCACGTCACTCCTCCATGTAACTCCTCCATGTCAATCCTACTTGTCACTCCTCCATGTCACTCCACCATGTCGCTCCTCCATGTCACTCCTCCATGTCGATCCTCCATGTCACTCCTCCATGTCACACTTCCATGTCACTCCTCCATGTCACTGCTCCATGTCGATCCTACTTGTCACTCCTCCATGTCACTCCACCATGTCGCTCCTCCATGTCACTCCTCCATGTCGATCCTCCATGTGGCTCCACCATGTCACTACTCCATGTCTTCCATGTCACTCCATCATGTCACTCCTCCATGTAGCTCCTTCATGCAGATCCTTCATGTTACACCTCTATGTCAATCCTCTATGTTGATACTCCATATCACTCTTCTTTGTCACTCCTCCATGTCGATACCTCCATGTCACTCCAGAATGTCCCTCCAGAAAGTCCCTCCAGAATGTCACTCCTCCATAGACCTCCTCCATGTCGATCCTCTATTTCATACCTCCATGTCGCCCCTCCATGTCACTCCTCCCTGTCTTCCATGTCAGTCCTGCATGTAACTCCGCCATGTCGATCCTCCATGTCGCTTCTCCATGTCAATCCTCCATGTCGCTGCTCCATGTCGATCCTCCATGTCGATCTTCCATGTCACTCCTCCATGTCTTCCATGTCGACACATGTCGATCCTCCATGTGGCTCCTCCTTGCTCCTCCATATCACTCTACCATGTCGCTACTCCATGTCACTCCAGAATGTCGGTCCTCCATGTCACTCCAGAATATCACTCCAGATTAAACTCCAGAATGTCACTCCTCCATGTCACTGCTTGATGTCGATCCTCCATGTCGATCCTCCATGTCGCTCCTCCTTGTTACTCCTCCACATCGATCCTCCATTTCGATCCTCCATGTTGCTCCACCATGTCACTCCTCCATGTCGCTACTCCATGTCACTCCAGAATGTCGCTCCTCCATGTCAATCCTCCATGTAGATCCTACATGTCACTCCAGAATTTCAAACCAGAATTTAACTGTAGGATGTCACTCCTCCATGTCAGTCCTCCTTGTCAATACTCCATGTCGACTCATCCATGTTGATCATCCATGTCAGTCCTCCATGTTGCTCCTCAATGTCGGTCCTCCTTGTCGATCCTCCATGTTGATCCTACATGTCCCTCCTCCATTTAGATCCTATATGTTACTCCTCCATGTCGATCTTCCATATCGCTCCTCCATGTCACTCCAGAATGTCGCTCCTCCATGTCATTCCAGAAAGTCGCTCCACCATGTTCCTCCAGAATGTACCTCCTCGTTGTCAGTCTTCCATGTTGCTCCGTGATGTCGCTCCTCCATGTCGCTCTTCCATGTCGCTCCTCCATGTCACTCTTCTATGTCGATCCTCCATGTCACTCCTCCATGTCAATCCTCCATGTCGCTCCTAAATTCCACTCCTCAATGTCGGTCCTCCATGTCACTCCTCCATGTCACTCCTCCTTGTTGATCCTCCATGTCAGTCCTCCATGTCGCTCCTCAATGTCGCTCCTCATTGTCGATCCTCAATGTCGCTCCTCCAGGTCGATCCTCCATGTTATTTCTCCATGTCGATCTTCCATATCGCTCCTCCATGTCACTCCAGAATGTCGCTCCTCCATGTCACTCCAGAATGTCTCTCCACCAAGTTCCTCCAGAATGTACCTCCTCGTTGTCAGTCTTCCATGTCGCTCCGTGATGTCTCTCCTCCATGTAGATCCTACATGTCGCTCTTCCATGTCGCTCCTCCATGTCACTCTTCCATGTCGATCCTCCATGTCACTCCTCCATGTCAATCCTCCATGTCGCTCCTCCATTCCACTCCTCAATGTCGATCCTCCATGTCACTCCTCCATGTCGATCCTCCATTTAACTCCTTCATGTCACTCCAGAATATCGCTCCTCCTTGTTACTCCTCCACATCGATCCTCCATGTCACTCCTCCATGTCTTCCATGTCGATACATGTTGATACTCCATATCGCTCCGCCATGTCACTCCAGAATGTCGCTCCTACTTGTCAATACAGATTTAACTCCAGAATGTCACTCCTCCATGTCGATCCTCCATGTCGATCTTCCATGTCTCCCCTCCATGTCACTCCTCCATCTCTACCATGTCACTCCTACATGTCACTTCTCCATGTCGATCAACCTTGATACTCCTCCATGTCGATCCTCTGTCGCTCCTCCATGTAGATCCTACATGTCACTCCAGAATTTCAAACCAGAATTTAACTGTAGGATGTCACTCCTCCATGTCAGTCCTCCTTGTCAATACTCCATGTCGACTCCTCCATGTTGATCCTCCATGTCAGTCCTCCATGTTGCTCCTCAATGTCGGTCCTCCATGTCGCTCCGCGATGTCGCTCCTCCATGTAGCTCCTCCTAGTCGCTCTACCATGTTGCTCCTCCATGTCAGTCCTCCATGTTGCTCCTCAATGTTGCTCCTCCTTGTCGATCCTCCATATCGCTCTTCCATGTCACTCCTCCATGTCACTCCTCCATTTAGATCAGACCTGGGCATTTTACGGCCCGCGGCTGTCCCTGTCTGGCCCGCGTGAGGTCAAATAAATTAGAACATAAATAAAAAAATAGGCCTATTTATTCTGTGCACGCAATACGGCTGTGTTGCTTTTATTTTGAAAAGGTTTTTTTTATTTACGTAGTCACGCACATGCGTAGGTAAACAGCTACATGTGATGCTGGTAAGCTAAGCTAGCCCTCAACATGTCAGCCCACGGCAGCAAAAGAAAAATCGATACCGAATGCTGCCTTTTCAACAAGACATGGATTGCTAAATATTTATTTACAGAAGTCAAAGGTAAAGCCGTGTGCTTAGTTTGTGGTGTACAGGTCGCCGTGTTCAAGGATTACAATTTGAATCGCCACTACGTGACCAAACACGAGGACAAATACAAGAACTTGTCTGAACAAGAGCGCGCAAGGGAGTCGGATGCTTTGCTAGCTGAGCTGCAAAACAGACAAGGACTTTTTATTAAACGTTGCACATCCTGAGATGCAGCTGTCAAGACAAGTTATGTCATATCCCACAAAATCGCTAGAAAAAGTAAACCGTTTTCTGACGGGGAGTTTATTAAGGAGTGTTTGCTGGACTCTGCTGCCCTAATATGCCCGGAGAAAAGGAGAGCTTTTGAGAACGTGCCCCTCTCCCATCGGACTGTAACGAGGAGGGTTGAGGACATCGCGGGGAATCTGGAACTTCAGCTGAAGAACAGAGCGGTCAGCTTCGACTATTTTTCCCTGGCTTTGGATGAGAGCTGCGATGTACGTGACACTGCCCAGCTACTCATTTTCATACGTGGGATATCTACGGACTTTAAAATCACGGAGGAGCTGGCAGCTCACTACTTGACTTCTACTCTTCCCTCAAAGAGGAGAACTTTCCACACATGAGGAGGCATGCTCAGAAGATTCTAGTCCTCTTTGGATCTACCTACGTATGTGAACAGACATTCTCAATGATGAAGTTCAACAAATCCAGATACAGATCCTCCATCACTGATGACCACCTCTCAGCTGTCCTTCGCATATCCACCTCAGACATTCAGCCAGATTTCAATGCACTTGTTCAAGCCCAGAGCAGGCTGGATTTTTCCCACTGAACAAGTAAAATTAACTGTAAAACATTAAAAGCATTTATTGCTTTTTGCATTAGGTTGACAATTGCCTATCTTTAACATACTGTAAAACACCTATTCAGTATTTGGGAAGATTAACATGTTAAAAATAAAATGAAACACTGATGCAATTATTGTTTTTACTGTTTATTACTTCTATAGGAGTATTTTCCTATATGACCTACACCACAATTTCATATATTTATATAAATATTTACAGAATATCCTTATTCTTCTGATTACCAGTAGCAACTAATCAAAAATATATAATTTAATGCTTTTTACAATGGGGAAAATTAATACTGAGCAGAATTAAGTTCAAGTTATTGATGGTTCGGCCCTCCAACACAACTCAGGTTTCTCATGTGGCCCCTTGTAAAAATTAATTGCCCACCCCTGATTTAGATCCTACATGTTCCTCCTCCATGTCGATCTCCCATGTCACTCCAGAATGTCACTCCTCCATGTCACTCCAGAATGTCGCTCCACCCTGTCCCTCCAGAATGTACCTCCTCGTTGTCAGTCCTCCATGTCGCTCCTCCATGTCGCTCCGTAATGTCGCTCCTCCGTGTCAGTCCTCCATGTCGATCCTCAATGTCGCTCCTCATTGTCGATCCTCAATGTCGCTCCTCCATGTCGATCCTCAATGTCACTCCACCATGTGTTCCATGTCACTCCTCCGTGTTGCTCCTCAATGTGACTATTCCATGTCGATCCTCTATGTCTCTCGTCCCTGCTCCTCCATATCACTCCTTCTTGTTGCTCCTCCATGTCACCCCAGAATGTCGCTCCTCCATGTCACTCCAGAATGTCCCTCCAGAAAGACACTCCAGAATGTAATTCCTCCATATACCTCCTCCATCTCACTCGTCCATGTCGATCCTCTATTTCACACCTCCATGTCACTCCTCCCTGTCTTCCATGTCACTCCTCCATGTCACTGCTCCATGTCGATCCTCCATGTCGATCCTCCATGTTGCTCCTGCATTTCACTCCTCCATGTCTTCCATGTCGCTCCTCCATGTCACACAAGAATGTCGCTCCTCCATGTCACTCCAGAATGTCGCAGCAACATGTCCCTACAGAATGTACCTCCTCGTTGTCAGTCCTCCATGTCGCTCTGCGATGTCGCTCCTCCATGTAGCTCCTCCATGTGGATCCTTCATGTTACTCCTCTATGTCAATCCTCCAAATCTCTCATCAATATCTCTCCAGAATGTCACTCCAGAATGTCACTCCTCCATGTCACTCCAGAAAGTCCCTCCAGAATGTCCCTCCAAAATGTCCCTCCTCCATGTAACTCCTCAGTGTCGCTCCTCTTTCTCACTCCTCCAAGTCACTACTCAATGTCGGTTTTCCATGTCGACACATGTCGATCCTCCATGTCTCTCCTCCTTGCTCCTCCATATCACTCCACCATGTCGCTCCTCCATGTCACTCCAGAATGTCGCTCCTCCATGTCACTCCATGTCACTTCGCCATGTCGTTCATCCATGTCAATCCTCCTAGTCGCTCCTCCTTGTTAATCATCCATGTCGCTCCTCCTTGTCACTCCTCCATGTCACTGCTCCATGTCGATCCTACATTTGATCTTCCATGTTGTTCCACCATATCAATCCTCCATGTCTTTCATGTCACTCCCCCATGTACCTCCTCCATCTCACTCCAGAATGTCACTCCTCCATGTCCCTCCTTCATATCACTCCTCCATGTTGATCCTCAATTTAACACCGCCATTTCACTCCTCCATGTCACTGCTCCATGTCGATCCTCCATGTCGATCGTCCATGTTGCTCCTGTATTTCACTCCTCCATGTCTTCCATGTCGCTCCTCCATGTCACTCCAGAATGTCGCTCCTCCATGTCACTCCAGAAAGTCGCTCCACCATGTTCCTCCAGAATGTACCTCCTCGTTGTCAGTCTTCCATGTCGCTCCGTGATGTCGCTCCTCCATGTAGATCCTCCATGTCGCTCTTCCATGTCGCTCCTCCATGTCGCTCTTCCATGTCAACCCTCCATGTCGCTCCTAAATTCCACTCCTCAATGTCGATCCTCCATGTCACTCCTCCATGTCGATCCTCCATGTCGCTCCTCCATTTCACTCCTCCATATCACTCCAGAATGTTGCTCCTCCAAGTCACTCCTCCATGTTGATCCTCCATGTCGATACTCCATGTTGCTCCTCCATGTCACTCCTCCATATCTTCCATGTCACTCCACCGTGTCGCTCCTCCATATCACTCCTGCATGTCATTCCTCCATGTCACTCCAGAATGTCGCTCCTCCATGTCACTCCAGAATGTCACTCCAGGATTAAACTCCAGACATTGATCCTCCATATCGCTCTTCCATGTCACTCCTCCATGTCACTCCTCCATTTAGATCCTACATGTTCCTCCTCTATGTCGATCTTCCATGTCACTTCAGAATGTCACTCCTCCATGTCACTCCAGAATGTCGCTCCACCCTGTCCCTCCAGAATGTACCTCCTCCATGTAGCTCCTCCATGTCGCTCCTCCATGTAGCTCCTCCATGTCGCTCCTCCATGTCGCTCCTCCATGTAGCTCCTCCATGTCGCTCCTCCATGTCGCTCCTCCATGTCTCTCCTCCATGTCGATCCTCAATGTCACTCCACCATGTGTTCCATGTCACTCCTCCGTGTTGCTCCTCAATGTGACTATTCCATGTCGATCCTCCATGTATCTCCTCCATGTCACCCCAGAATGCCGCTCCTCCATGTCACTCCAGAATGTCTTTCCAGAAATTAACTCCAGAACGTCACTCCTCCATGTCCCTCCTCCATGTCAATCCTCTATGTTGATCCTCCATATCACTCCTCCATATACCTCCTCCATGTCGATCCTCTATTTCACACCTCCATGTCGCCCCTCCATATCACTCCTCCCTGTCTTCCATGTCAGTCCTGCATGTAACATGTAAATCCTCCATGTCGCTGCTCCGTGTCGATCCTCCATGTCGATCCTCCATGTCACTCCTCCATGTCTTCCATGACAGCACATGTCGATCCTCCATGTGGCTCCTCCTTGCTCCTCCATATCACTCCACCATGTCCTTAATCCATGTCACTCCAGAATGTCGCTCCGCCATGTCACTCCAGAATATCACTCCAGATAGAACTCCAGAATTTCACTCCTCCATTTCACTGCTTGATGTCGCTCCTCCATGTCGATCCTCCATGTCGCTCCTCCTTGTTACTCCTCCACATCGATCCTCCATTTCGATCGTCCATGTTGCTCCTCCATATCACTCCACCATGTATCTACTCCTTTTCACTCCAGAATGTCGCTCCTCCATGTCACTCCACTATGTCGCTCCTCCATGTCACTCCTCCATGTCGATCCTCCATGTCACTCCTCCACTTAGATCCTAAATGTTACTCTTCTATGTCGATCTTCCATTTCACTCCTCCATGTCACTCCAGAAAGTCGATCCTCAATGTCACTCCAGAATGTCGTTCCACTATGTTCCTCCAGAATGTACCTCCTCATTGTCAGTCTTCCATGTCTCTCCGTGATGTCGCTCCTCCATGTAGATCCTCCATGTCGCTCTTCCATGTCGCTCCTCCATGTCACTCTTCCATGTCGATCCTCCATGTCACTCCTCCATGTCAATCCTCCATGTCGCTCCTCCATTCCACTCCTCCATTTCACTCCTCCATGTCACTCCAGAATGTCGCTCCTCCAAGTCACACCTCCATATTGATCCTCTTTGTCGATACTCCATGTTGCTCCTCCATGTCACTCCTCCATATCTTCTATGTCACTCCACCGTGTCGCTCCTCTATGTCACTTATTCATGTCGATCCTCCATGTCTCTCCTCCATGTCAATCCTCCATGTCAGTCCTCCATATTGCTCCTCCATGTCGCTCCTCCTTGTCGATCCTCCATATCGCTCCTCCATGTCGATCCTCCATGTCACTCCTCCATGTTGATCTTCCATGTCGATACTCCATGTTGCTTCTCCATGTCACTCCTCTATGTCTTCCATGTCACTCCCCCTTGTCACTCCTCCATGTCGCTCCTCTTTGTCACTGCTCAATGTCTTCCATGTCGACACATGTCACTCCTCCATGTCGCTCCTCCTTGTTAATCATCCATGTCGATCCTACATTTTGATCTTCCATGTTGTTCCTCCATGTCACTCCTCTATGTATTTCATGTCACTCCCCCATGTACCTCCTCCGTGTCGGTCCTCCATGTCCCCCAGAATGTCAATCCTCTATGTCGATCCTCCTTGTCGATCCTCCTTGCTCATCCATAACACTCCACCATGTAACTCCTCCATGTCATTCCAGAATGTCGCTCCTCCATGTCACTCCAGAATGTCACTCCTCCATGTCACTCCTCCATCTCTACCATGTCACTCCTCCATGTCAGTACTCCATGTCGATCTTCCATGTCTCTCCTCCATGTCAATCCTCCATGTCAGTCCTCCATATTGCTCCTCCATGTCGCTCCTTCATGTCACTTCTCCATTTAGATCCTACATTTTACTCCTCCATGTCGATCTTCCATGTCTCTCCTCCATGTCAATCCTCCATGTCAGTCCTCCATATCGCTCCTCCATGTCGATCCTTCATGTCACTTCTCCATTTAGATCCTACATTTTACTCCTCCATGTCGATCTTCCATGTCGTTTCTCCATGTCACTCCAGAATGACGCTCCGCCATGTCACTCCAGAATGACGCTCCACCATGTCCCTCCAGAATGACGCTCCTCCATGTCACTCCAGAATGTCGCTCCACCATGTCCCTCCAGAATGTACCTCCTCGTTGTCAGTCCTCCATGTCGCTCCGCTATGTCGCTCCTCCCTGTAGCTCCTCAATTTCGCTCTTCCATCACATTCCTCCATTTCGCTCCTGCATTTAGATCCTTCATGTTACTCCTCCATGTCGCTCCCCCTTGTCACTCCTCCATGTCACTACTCAATGTTGATCCACCATGTCACTCCTCCATATCTTCCATGTCACTCCACCGTGTCGCTCCTCCATGTCACTCCAGAATGTCACTCCAGAACTTAATTCCAGATTGTTACTCCCCCACTCTAGAATGTCACTCCAGAATGTCACTCCTCCAGGTCCCTCCTCCATGTAACTCCTCCATATGAAGCCTACATGTCACTCCTCCATGTCACCCCTCCCTGTCTTCCATGTCACTCCTCCATGTAACTCCTCCATGTCAATCCTCCATATCACTCATCCATGAAGCTACACCATGTCACTCCTCCATGTCAGTCCTCCATGTCGCTCCTCAATGTCACAACTCCATGTCACTTCACCATGTTTCTCCTTCCGGTCACTCATCCATGTCGCTCCTCCATGTCGCTCCACCATGTCGCTCGTCCTTGTCACACCTCCATCTCTACCATGTCACTCCTCCATGTCACTGCTACATGTCAATCCTCCATTTCGATCCACCATGTTTCTCCTCCTTGTCACTTACCCTTGTCACTCCTCCATGTCACTGCTCCATGTCGATCTTCCATGTCGATCCTCCATGCTGCTCCTCCATGTTCCTCCTCCAAGTCACTCTAGAATGTCGCTCCCCCATGTCACTCCAGAATGTCACTACAGAATTTAACTCCAGAATGTCACTCCTCCATGTCCCTCCTCCATGTCAATCCTCTATTTCCATCCTCCATGTCACTCCTCCATTTCACACCAGAATGTCACTCCAGAATGTCACTCCTCCATATCACTACTCAATGTCGATCCTCCATGTCGATCCTCCATTTCTCTACTCCATTTCACTTCTCCATGTCACTCCTTAATGTTGCTCTTCCAAGTCACTCCTCCATGTTGATCCTCCATGTCACTCCCCCATCTCACTCCTCCATGTCGCTCCTCCATGTAGATCCTACATGTTACTCCTACATGTCAC
This sequence comes from Sebastes fasciatus, assembly GCF_043250625.1. NCBI lineage: Eukaryota > Metazoa > Chordata > Actinopteri > Perciformes > Sebastidae > Sebastes > Sebastes fasciatus. The sequence continues at coordinate 70,740 of NC_133812.1, forward strand.
TCCTCCTTGTCCCTCCTCCATGTAACTACTCAATGTCGATCCTCCATGTCAATCCTCCATGTCACTCCTCCTTGTTGATCCTCCATGTCGCTCCACCATGTCACTCCAGAATGTCGCTCCACCATGTCCCTCCAGAATGTACCTCCGCATTGTCAGTCCTCCATGTCGCTCCGTGATGTCGCTCCTCCCTTTAGCTCCTCCATGTCGCTCTTCCATGTTGCTCCTCCATGTCACTCCTCAATGTCGATCATCCATGTCACTCCTCCATGTCGATACTCATTGTTGCTCTTCCATGTCACTCCCCTACTCCTCCATGTCTCTCCTCCTTGTCACTCCTCCATTTCATTACTCAATTTTGATCCACCATGTCACTCCTCCATATCTTCCATGTCACTCCACCGTGTCGCTCCTCCATGTCACTCCAGAATGTCACTCCAGAATTGAATTCAAGATTATTACTCCTCCATGTCCCTCCTCCATGTCGCTCCTCCATGTCGCTCCAGAATGTCCTTCCAGAATGCCACTCCAGAATGTCACTCCAGGTCCCTCCTCCATGTCACTCCTCCATGTCGATCCTCTATTTCGCTCCTCCATGTCACTCCTCCCTGTCTTCCACGTCACTCATCCATGTAACTCGTCCATGTCAATCCACCATATCACTCCTCCCTGTCTTCCACGTCACTCCTCCATGTCGATCATCCATTTCGCTCCTCTATTTCACTCCTACATGTCACTCCAGAATGTCGCTCCTCCTAGTCACTCCTCCATGTTTATCCTCCATGTCGCTCCTCCTTGCTCCTCCATATGACTCCTCCATGTCGTTCTTCCATGTCACTCCAGAATGTCGCTCCTCTATGTCACTCCAGAATGTCACTATAGAATTTAACTCCAGAATGTTACGCCTCCATGTCCCTCCTCCATGTCGCTTCTCCATGTCACTCCAGAATGTCCATCCAGAATGTCACCCCAGAATGTCACTCCTCCATGTCCCTCCCCCATGTCACTCCTCCATGTCGATCCTCTATTTCGCTCCTCCATTTCGCTCCTCCATGTCACTCCTCCCTTCCTACCATGTCACTCCTCTATCTAACTCCTTCATGTCAATACTACAAGTCACTCCGCCATGACACTCCTCCCTGTCGATCTTACATGTGTCTCCTCCATGTCGATCGTCCATGTCTCTCCTCCATGTCACTGCTCCATGTCACTAATCCTTGTTGATCCTCCATGTCAGTCCTCTATGTCGCTACTCAATGTCACTCCTCCATGTCGATCCTCAATGTCGCTCCTCCATGTCGATCCTCCATGTCATTCCTCCATGTAGATCCAACATGTTACTCCAGAATGTCGCTCCACCATTTCCCTCCAGAAATTCCCTCCTCGTTGTCAGTCCTCCATGCCGCTCCGCGATGTCGCTCTTCCCTGTCGCTCCTCCATGGCACTCCTCCATGTCGATCCTCCATGTCACTCTTCCATGTCGATCCTCCATGTTGCGCCTCCATGTCGCTCCTCCATTTCACTCCTCCATTTCACTCCAGAATGTCGCTCCTCCAAGTCACTCCTCCATGTTGATCCTCCATGTCGATACTCCATGTTGCTCCTCCATGTCAGTCCTCCATGTCGATCTTCCATGTCTCTCCTCCATGTCACTCCTCCATGTCACTCATCCGTGTCGCTCCTCCGTCAGCCACGTCACTCCTCCATTTTACTTCTCCATGTCAATCCTATATGTCACTCCTCCATGTCACTCCTCCATGTCGCTCCTCCATGTCACTCCTCCATGTCGATCCCACATGTCACTCCTCCATGTCACACTTCCATGTCACTCCTCCATGTAACTGCTCAATGTCGATCGTCTATTTCGATCCTCCATGTTGCTCCACCATGTCACTCCACCTTGTCTTCCATGTCAGTCCCCCATGTAACTCCTCCATGTCACTCCTCCATGTAGATCCTTCATGTTACTCCTCTATTTCAATCCTCCATATCGCTCCTCCATGTCATTCCTCCATGTCGCTCCTCATTTTCACTCCTCCATGTCACTACTCAATGTCGATCCTCAATGTCACTCCTGCATGTCTTCCATGTCACTACTCCGTGTCGCTCCTCCATGTGACTATTCCATGTTGATCCTCCATGTCGCTCGTCCCTGCTCCTCCATATCACTCCTTCTTGTTGCTCCTCCATGTCACCCCAGAATGTCGCTACTCCATGTCACTCCAGAATGTCACTACAGAATTTAACTCCAGAATGCTCCTCCTTGATCATCCATATAACTCCTCCCTGTCGCTCCTCCATGTCATTCCAGAATGACACTTCTCCATATCTTCCATGTCACTCCACCGTGTCGCTCCTCCATGTCGCTCCTCCAAGTCGATCCGCTATTTAACACCTTCATGTCGCTCCTCCATGTCACTCCTCCCTGTCTTCCATGTCACTCCTCCATGTCAATCCACTCTGTCCATCCTCCAAATAACTTCTCCATGTCAGTCCAGAATTTCCCACCAGAATATCACTCCAGAATGTCCCTCCAGAATGTCACTCCAGAATGTCATTCCTCCATGTCACTCCTCCATGTCACTCCTCCATGTCGATGCTCTATTTCACACCTCCATGTCCCTCCTACATGTCAATCCTCCTTGTCGCTCCTCCATGTCGATCCTGAATGTCACTCCTCCATGTCGATCTTCCATGTCGCTCCTCCATGTAAATCGAGAATGTCGCTCCTCCATGTCACTCCAGAATGTCGCTCCAACATATAGATCGTACATGTCTTCCATGTCACTCCTCCGTGTCGGTCCTCCATGTGACTATTCCATGTCGATCCTCCATGTTGCTCATCCCTGCTCTTCCATATCACTCCTCCATGTCGCTCCTCCATGTCCCCCAGAATGTTTCTCCTCCATGTCACTCCCGAATGTCCCTCCAGAATGTCCCTCCATGTCTTCCATGTCGACACATGTCGATCCTCCATGTCGCTCCTCCATGTCACTCCAGAATGTCACTCCTCCATGTCAATCCTCCATGTCAGTCCTCCATGTTGCTCCTCCATGTAGCTCCTCCTTGTCGATCCTCCATATTTCTCCTCCATGTCGATCCTACATGTTACTCCTCCATGTCGATTTTCCATGTCGTTCCTCCATGTCACTCCAGAATGACGCTCCTCCATGTCACTCCAGAATGTCGCTCCACCATGTCCCTCCAAAATGTACCTCCACGTTGTCAGTCCTCCATGTCGCTTCGCTATATCGCTCCTCCCTGTAGCTCCTCCATTTTGCTCTTCCATCTCACTCCTCCATTTCGCTCCTCCATTTAGATCCTTCATGTTACTCCTCCATGTCGCTCCTCCTTGTCACTCCTCCATGTCACTACTCAATGTTGATCCACCATGTCACTCCCCCATATCTTCCATGTCACTCCACGGTGTCGCTCCACCATGTCACTCCAGAATGTCACTCCAGAATTTAATTCCAGATTGTTACTCCTCCATGTCCCTCCTCCATGTCGCTCCTCCATGTCACTCTAGAATGTCACTCCTCCAGGTCTCTCCTCCATGTAACTCCTACATATGAAGCCTACATGTCTCTCCTCCATGTCACTCCGCCATGTCGCTCCTCCATGTCACTCCTCCATGTCGATACTCCATGTCACTCCTCCATGTCACACTTCCATGTCACTCCTCCATGTCACTGCTCCATCCTCCATTTCGATCCTTCATGTTGCTCCACAATGTCACTCCTCCCTGTCGTCCACGTCACTCCCCCATGTAACTCCTCCATGTCAATCCTACATGTCACTCCTCCATCTCGATTCTCCATGTCACTCCAGAATGTCGCTCATCCATGTCACTCCAAAATGTCACTCCAGAATTTAACTCCAGTATGTTACTCCATGTAGATCCTACATGTTACTCCTCCATGTCGATCTTCCATGTCGCTCCTCCATGTCACTCCAGAATGTCGCTCCTCCATGTCACTCCAGAATGTCGCTCCCCATGTCCCTCCAGATTGTAATTTCTCCATGTCAGTCCTCCATGTCACTCCTCCATGTCGATCCTCCATGTCGATCCTCCATGTCAATCCGCTATTTAACACCTCCATGTCTTACCTCCATGTCGTTCCTCCATGTCGCTCCTACATGTCACATTTCCATGTGACTTTTGCATGTCGCTCCTCCATGTAACACCTCCATGTCAATCCTCCATATCACTCCTCCAGGTCTCTCCTCCATATCACTACTCCATATCGCTCCTCCATGTCACTCCTCCAGGTCTCTCCTCCATATCACTACTCCATATCGCTCTTCCATGTCGATCCTCCATGTCGCTCCTCCTTGTCAATCCTCCATGTCACTTCTGCATGTAGATCCTTCATGTTACTCCTACATGTCACTCCTCCTTGTCACTCCTCCATGTCACTTCTGCATGTCGATCCTCCATGTCGCTCCTCCTTGCTCCTCCATATCACTCCTTCATGTCGTTCTTCCATGTCACTCCAGAATGTCGCTCCTCCATGTCCCTCCTCCATGTCAATCCTCTATTTCCATCATCCATTTCACTCCTCCATTTCACTTCAGAATGTCACTCCAGAATGTCTCTCCAGAATGTCACTCCAGAATGTCACTCCTCCAGGTCTCTCCTCCATATCACTACTCAATGTCGATCCTCCATGTCACTCCTCCAGGTCTCTCCTCCATATCACTACTCCATATCGCTCTTCCATGTCGATCCTCCATGTCACTCCTCCATGTCGATCCTCCATGTCTCTCCTATATGTCACTCCTCATTGTTGATCCTTCATGTCAGTCCTCCATGTCGCTCCTCCATGTCGCTCCTCCTTGTCAATCCTCCATATCGCTCCTCCTTGCTCCTCCATATCACTCCTCCATGTCGTTCTTCCATGTCACTGCAGAATGTCTCTCCTCCATGTCACTCCAGAATGTCACTCCAGAATTTAACTCCAGAATGTTACTCCTCCATGTCCCTCCTCCATGTCGCTCCTTCATGTCACTCCTCCATGTCACTCCAGAATGTCACTCCAGAATATCACTCCTCCATGTTCCTCCTCCAAGTCACTCTAGAATGTCGCTCCTCCATGTCAATCCAGAATGTCACTCCAGAATGTAACTCCAGAATGTCACTCCTCCATGTACCTCCTCCATGTCAATCCTCTATTTCCATCCTACATGTAATTCCTCCATGTCCCTACTCCATGTCACTCCTCCATGTTGATACCTCCATGTCACTCCAGAATGTCCCTCCAGAATGTCAATCCAGAATGTCACTCCTCCATAAACCTCCTCCATGTAAATCCTCCATGTCGATCCTCTATTTCACACCTCCATGTCGCCCACTAATGTCACTCCTCCCTGTCTTCCATGTCACTCCTCCATGTCAACCCTCCATGTTGATCCTCCATGTCGGTCCTCCATGTCACTCCTCCATGTAACTGCTCCATGTCGATCCTCCATGTTGCACCTCCATTTCACTCCTCCATGTCTTCCATGTCACTCCCCTATGTACCTCCTCCATGTAGCTCCTCCGTGTAGATCCTTCTTGTTACTCCTCTATATCAATACTCCATATCTCTCATCAATGTCACTCCAGAATGTCAATCCAGAATGTCGCTCCTCCATGTCACTCCTACCTGTCTTCCATGTCGTTCCTCCATGTCACTCCTAAATGTCAATCCTCCATGTCGCTCCTCCATGTCACACTTCCATGTCACTGCTCCATGTCGCTCCTCCATGTCGATCCTCCATGTCGCTCCTCCTTATTACTCCTTCATGTTGCTCCTTCTTGTCACTCCTTCATGTCACTCCTCCATGTCAGTCATATTTGTCTCACCGCGATGTTGCTCCTCCATGTAGCTCCTCCATGTCGCACCTCCATATCGCTCCTCCATGTCACTCCTCCATGTCGATCCTCCGTTTCACTCTTCCATGTTGATCCTCCATGTTGATCATCCATTTCATTCCTCCATGTCGCTTCTCCATGTCACTCCAGAATGTCACTCCAAAATTTAACTCCAGAATGATACTCCATGTCCCTCCTCCATTCTATTCCAGAATGTAACTCCAGTATTTAACTCCAGAATGTCACTCCTCCATGTCCTTTCTCCATGTCAATTCTCCATGTCAGTTCTCCATGTTGATCCTCCATGTCAGTCCTCCATGTCGCTCCTCAATGTTGCTCCGCCACGTCGCTCCTCCATGTCGATCTTCCATGTCGATCTTCCATGTCTACCATGTCACTCCTCCATGTCCGTCCTCCATGTCACTCCTCCATGTCGATCCCCCATGTCAATCCTACATGTCGATCCTCCATGTCGCTCCTCCATGTCACTCCTCCTTGTCACTCCTCCATGTCGATACCTCCATGTCGATCCTCCATATCACTCCTCCTTGTCACTCCTCCATGTCGATACCTCCATGTCACTCCAGAATGCCCTCCTCCATGTCCCTCCTCCATGTCAAACCTCTATGTCGATCCTAAATATCACTCCTCCTTGTCACTCCTCCATGTCACTGCTCCATGTCTATCCTCCATGTCGATCCTCCATGTAGCTCCTCCATGTCACTCCTCCATGTCTTCCAAGTCACTCCCACATGTACCTCCTCCATGTCACTTCAGAATGTCCCTCCAGAAAGTCACTCCAAAATTCCACTTCTCCATATACCTCCTCCTTGTCGATCCTCTATTTCACACTTCCATGTCAATCCTCCATTTCACTCTTTCTTGTCACTCCTCCATGTCACTGCTCCATGTCTATCCTCCATGTCGATCCTCCATGTAGCTCCTCCATGTCACTCCTCCATGTCTTCCAAGTCACTCCCCCATATACCTCCTCCATGTCACTCTAGAATGTCGCTCCTCCATGTCACTCCAGAATGTCGCTCCTCCATGTCTCTCCAGAATTTAACTCCAGAATGTCACTCCGCCATGTCCCTCCTCCATGTCAAACCTCTCTGTCCATCCTCCAAGTCACTCCTCCATGTCAGTCAAGAATTTCCCTCTAGAATATCACTCCAGAATGTCCCTCCAGAATGTCACTCCAGAAAGTAATTCCTCCATGTCCCTCCTCCATGTCACTCCTCCATGTCGATGCTCTATTTCACACCTCCATGTCGCTCCTACGTGTCATTCCTCCCTGTCTTCTTTGTCACTCCTCCGTGTCACTCCTCCATGTCGTTCCTCCATCTCACTCCTCCATGTCGGTCCTCCATGTCGCTCCTTCATGTCACACTTCCATGTCACTGCTCCATGTCGATCTTCCATGTCGATCCTCCATGCTGCTCCTCCATGTTCCTCCTCCAAATAATTCTAGAATGTTGCTTCTCCATGTCACTCCAGAATGTCACTCCTCCATGTCCCTCCTTCATGTCAAACCTCTATTTCCATCCTCCATGTCACTCCTCCATTTCACTCCAGAATGTCACTCCAGAATGTCACTCCAGAATGTCACTCCAGAATGTCACTCCAGAATGTCACTCCTCCAGGTCTCTCTTCCATATCACTACTCAATGTTGATCCTCCATGTCACTCCTCCATGTCGATCCTCCATTTCTCTCCTCCATTTCACTTCTCCATGTCACTCCAGAATGTCGCTCTTCCAAGTCACTCCTCCATGTTGATCCTCCATGTCGATCCTCCATGTCACTCCTCCATGTTCCTCCTCCAAGTCACTCTAGAATGTCGCTCCTCCATGTCAATCCAGAATGTCACTCCAGAATGTAACTCCAGAATGTCACTCCTCCATGTACCTCCTCCATGTCAATCCTCTATTTCCATCCTACATGTAATTCCTCCATGTCCCTACTCCATGTCACTCCTCCATGTTGATACCTCCATGTCACTCCAGAATGTCCCTCCAGAATGTCAATCCAGAATGTCACTCCTCCATAAACCTCCTCCATGTAAATCCTCCATGTCGATCCTCTATTTCACACCTCCATGTCGCCCACTAATGTCACTCCTCCCTGTCTTCCATGTCACTCCTCCATGTCAACCCTCCATGTTGATCCTCCATGTCGGTCCTCCATGTCACTCCTCCATGTAACTGCTCCATGTCGATCCTCCATGTTGCACCTCCATTTCACTCCTCCATGTCTTCCATGTCACTCCCCTATGTACCTCCTCCATGTAGCTCCTCCGTGTAGATCCTTCTTGTTACTCCTCTATATCAATACTCCATATCTCTCATCAATGTCACTCCAGAATGTCAATCCAGAATGTCGCTCCTCCATGTCACTCCTACCTGTCTTCCATGTCGTTCCTCCATGTCACTCCTAAATGTCAATCCTCCATGTCAAACCTCTATGTCGATCCTAAATATCACTCCTCCTTGTCACTCCTCCATGTCACTGCTCCATGTCTATCCTCCATGTCGATCCTCCATGTAGCTCCTCCATGTCACTCCTCCATGTCTTCCAAGTCACTCCCACATGTACCTCCTCCATGTCACTTCAGAATGTCCCTCCAGAAAGTCACTCCAAAATTCCACTTCTCCATATACCTCCTCCTTGTCGATCCTCTATTTCACACTTCCATGTCAATCCTCCATTTCACTCTTTCTTGTCACTCCTCCATGTCACTGCTCCATGTCTATCCTCCATGTCGATCCTCCATGTAGCTCCTCCATGTCACTCCTCCATGTCTTCCAAGTCACTCCCCCATATACCTCCTCCATGTCACTCTAGAATGTCGCTCCTCCATGTCACTCCAGAATGTCGCTCCTCCATGTCTCTCCAGAATTTAACTCCAGAATGTCACTCCGCCATGTCCCTCCTCCATGTCAAACCTCTCTGTCCATCCTCCAAGTCACTCCTCCATGTCAGTCAAGAATTTCCCTCTAGAATATCACTCCAGAATGTCCCTCCAGAATGTCACTCCAGAAAGTAATTCCTCCATGTCCCTCCTCCATGTCACTCCTCCATGTCGATGCTCTATTTCACACCTCCATGTCGCTCCTACGTGTCATTCCTCCCTGTCTTCTTTGTCACTCCTCCGTGTCACTCCTCCATGTCGTTCCTCCATCTCACTCCTCCATGTCGGTCCTCCATGTCGCTCCTTCATGTCACACTTCCATGTCACTGCTCCATGTCGATCTTCCATGTCGATCCTCCATGCTGCTCCTCCATGTTCCTCCTCCAAATAATTCTAGAATGTTGCTTCTCCATGTCACTCCAGAATGTCACTCCTCCATGTCCCTCCTTCATGTCAAACCTCTATTTCCATCCTCCATGTCACTCCTCCATTTCACTCCAGAATGTCACTCCAGAATGTCACTCCAGAATGTCACTCCAGAATGTCACTCCAGAATGTCACTCCTCCAGGTCTCTCTTCCATATCACTACTCAATGTTGATCCTCCATGTCACTCCTCCATGTCGATCCTCCATTTCTCTCCTCCATTTCACTTCTCCATGTCACTCCAGAATGTCGCTCTTCCAAGTCACTCCTCCATGTTGATCCTCCATGTCGATCCTCCATGTCACTCCTCCATGTTCCTCCTCCAAGTCACTCTAGAATGTCGCTCCTCCATGTCAATCCAGAATGTCACTCCAGAATGTAACTCCAGAATGTCACTCCTCCATGTACCTCCTCCATGTCAATCCTCTATTTCCATCCTACATGTAATTCCTCCATGTCCCTACTCCATGTCACTCCTCCATGTTGATACCTCCATGTCACTCCAGAATGTCCCTCCAGAATGTCAATCCAGAATGTCACTCCTCCATAAACCTCCTCCATGTAAATCCTCCATGTCGATCCTCTATTTCACACCTCCATGTCGCCCACTAATGTCACTCCTCCCTGTCTTCCATGTCACTCCTCCATGTCAACCCTCCATGTTGATCCTCCATGTCGGTCCTCCATGTCACTCCTCCATGTAACTGCTCCATGTCGATCCTCCATGTTGCACCTCCATTTCACTCCTCCATGTCTTCCATGTCACTCCCCTATGTACCTCCTCCATGTAGCTCCTCCGTGTAGATCCTTCTTGTTACTCCTCTATATCAATACTCCATATCTCTCATCAATGTCACTCCAGAATGTCAATCCAGAATGTCGCTCCTCCATGTCACTCCTACCTGTCTTCCATGTCGTTCCTCCATGTCACTCCTAAATGTCAATCCTCCATGTCGCTCCTCCATGTCACACTTCCATGTCACTGCTCCATGTCGCTCCTCCATGTCGATCCTCCATGTCGCTCCTCCTTATTACTCCTTCATGTTGCTCCTTCTTGTCACTCCTTCATGTCACTCCTCCATGTCAGTCATATTTGTCTCACCGCGATGTTGCTCCTCCATGTAGCTCCTCCATGTCGCACCTCCATATCGCTCCTCCATGTCACTCCTCCATGTCGATCCTCCGTTTCACTCTTCCATGTTGATCCTCCATGTTGATCATCCATTTCATTCCTCCATGTCGCTTCTCCATGTCACTCCAGAATGTCACTCCAAAATTTAACTCCAGAATGATACTCCATGTCCCTCCTCCATTCTATTCCAGAATGTAACTCCAGTATTTAACTCCAGAATGTCACTCCTCCATGTCCTTTCTCCATGTCAATTCTCCATGTCAGTTCTCCATGTTGATCCTCCATGTCAGTCCTCCATGTCGCTCCTCAATGTTGCTCCGCCACGTCGCTCCTCCATGTCGATCTTCCATGTCGATCTTCCATGTCTACCATGTCACTCCTCCATGTCCGTCCTCCATGTCACTCCTCCATGTCGATCCCCCATGTCAATCCTACATGTCGATCCTCCATGTCGCTCCTCCATGTCACTCCTCCTTGTCACTCCTCCATGTCGATACCTCCATGTCGATCCTCCATATCACTCCTCCTTGTCACTCCTCCATGTCGATACCTCCATGTCACTCCAGAATGCCCTCCTCCATGTCCCTCCTCCATGTCAAACCTCTATGTCGATCCTAAATATCACTCCTCCTTGTCACTCCTCCATGTCACTGCTCCATGTCTATCCTCCATGTCGATCCTCCATGTAGCTCCTCCATGTCACTCCTCCATGTCTTCCAAGTCACTCCCACATGTACCTCCTCCATGTCACTTCAGAATGTCCCTCCAGAAAGTCACTCCAAAATTCCACTTCTCCATATACCTCCTCCTTGTCGATCCTCTATTTCACACTTCCATGTCAATCCTCCATTTCACTCTTTCTTGTCACTCCTCCATGTCACTGCTCCATGTCTATCCTCCATGTCGATCCTCCATGTAGCTCCTCCATGTCACTCCTCCATGTCTTCCAAGTCACTCCCCCATATACCTCCTCCATGTCACTCTAGAATGTCGCTCCTCCATGTCACTCCAGAATGTCGCTCCTCCATGTCTCTCCAGAATTTAACTCCAGAATGTCACTCCGCCATGTCCCTCCTCCATGTCAAACCTCTCTGTCCATCCTCCAAGTCACTCCTCCATGTCAGTCAAGAATTTCCCTCTAGAATATCACTCCAGAATGTCCCTCCAGAATGTCACTCCAGAAAGTAATTCCTCCATGTCCCTCCTCCATGTCACTCCTCCATGTCGATGCTCTATTTCACACCTCCATGTCGCTCCTACGTGTCATTCCTCCCTGTCTTCTTTGTCACTCCTCCGTGTCACTCCTCCATGTCGTTCCTCCATCTCACTCCTCCATGTCGGTCCTCCATGTCGCTCCTTCATGTCACACTTCCATGTCACTGCTCCATGTCGATCTTCCATGTCGATCCTCCATGCTGCTCCTCCATGTTCCTCCTCCAAATAATTCTAGAATGTTGCTTCTCCATGTCACTCCAGAATGTCACTCCTCCATGTCCCTCCTTCATGTCAAACCTCTATTTCCATCCTCCATGTCACTCCTCCATTTCACTCCAGAATGTCACTCCAGAATGTCACTCCAGAATGTCACTCCAGAATGTCACTCCAGAATGTCACTCCTCCAGGTCTCTCTTCCATATCACTACTCAATGTTGATCCTCCATGTCACTCCTCCATGTCGATCCTCCATTTCTCTCCTCCATTTCACTTCTCCATGTCACTCCAGAATGTCGCTCTTCCAAGTCACTCCTCCATGTTGATCCTCCATGTCGATCCTCCATGTCACTCCTCCATGTAAGTCCTCCATGTCACTCCGCCATGTCGCTCCTCCATGTCACTCCTCCCTGTCTTCCATGTCACTCCTCCATGTCGCTCCTCCATGTAGATCCTTCATGTTACTCCTACATGTCGCTCCTCCTTATCACTCCTCCATGTAACTACTCAATGTCGATCATCCATGTCACTCCTCCATGTCTTCCATGTCACTCAACCGTGTCGCTCCTCCATGTCACTTCTCCATGTCGATCCTCCATGTCGCTCCTCCTTGCTCCTCCATATCGCTCCCCCATGTCGTTCTACCATGTCACTCCAGAATGTCGCTCCTCCATGTCATTCCAGAATATCACTCCAGAATTTAACTCCAGAATGTTACTCCTCCATGTCCCTCCTCCATGTCGCTCCTCCATGTCAATCCAGCATGTCCCTCCAGAATGTCACTCAAGAATGTCACTCCTCCATTTCACTTCTCCGTGTCGCTCCTCTTTGTCACTCCTCCATGTCACTGCTCAATGTCAACCCTCCATGTCACTCCTCCATGTCTTCCATGTCGACACATGTCGATCCTCCATGTCGACTCCTCCTTGTTGATCCTCCATGTCAGTCCTCCATGTTGCTCCTCAATGTCTCTCCTCCTTGTCGATCCTCCATATCGCTCTTCCATGTTGATCCTTCATGTCACTCCTTCTTTTAGATCCTACATATTACTCCTCTATGTCGATCTTCCATGTCCATCCTCCATGTCAGTCCTGAATGTCACTCTAGAATGTCACTCCTCCATGTCCCTCCTCCATATCACTCCTCCATATCGATCTTCAATTTAACATCTCCATTTCGCTCCTACATGTCACTCCTCCGTCTCCCATGTCACTCATCCATTTCACTGCTCCATGTCTTCCATGTCATTCCGCTATGTACCTCGTCCATGTAGATCCTCCATGTCGACTCCTCCTTGTCAATACTCCATGTCGACTCCTCCATGTCGATCCTCGATGTCACTCCTCCATGTCACTCCCCCATGTCGATCCTCCATATCGCTCCTCCATGTCACTCCTCCATGTCATTGCTCCATGTTGATCCTCCATGTCGATCCTCGATGTTGTTCCTCCATGTCACACCTCCATGTTTTCCATGTCGACACATGTCGATCCTCCACGTCGCTCCTCCTTGCTCATCGATATCACTCCACCATGTCGCTCCTCCATTACACTCCAGAATGTCGCTCCTCCATGTCAATCCAGATTTAACTCCAGAATGTGACTCCTCCATGTCGATCCTCCATGTCGATCTTCCATGTCGATCCTCCATTTCACTCCTTCACTTCTACCATGTCACTCCTCCAAGTCACTCCTCCATGTCGATCAACCTTGACACTCCTCCATGTTCCATGTCGATCCTCTATGTCGCTCCTCCATGTATCTACATATCACTCCAGAATTTCCTCCATGTCAGTCCGGAATGTCCATCCAGAATGTCACTCGAGAATGTCATTCCTCCATGTCCCTCCTCCATATTACTCCTCCATATCGATCTTCAATTTAACACCTCCATTTCGCTCCTACATGTTACTCCTCCGTCTCCCATGTCACTCCTCCATGTCGCTCCTCCATATCCCTCCAGAATGTCGTTCCTCCAGAATGTCGTTCCTCCATTTCAGTCCACCAAGTCGCTCCGTGATGTTGCTCCTCATGTAGCTCCTCCATTTAACTCTTCTATGTTTTCTCCTCCATGTCGCTCCTCCATGTCGATCCTCCATGTCGCTCCTCCTCGTCACTCCTCCATGTCACTGCTACATGTCGATCCTCCATTTCGATCCTCCTTGTTGCTCCAGCATGTCACTCCACCATGTCTTCCACGTCACTCCTCTATGTAGCTCCTCCATGTCAATACTACATGTCACTCCTCCATGTCACTCTGCCATGTCGCTCCTCCATGTCACTCCCCCATGTTGATCCTCGATGTCGCTCCTCCATGTCGCTCCTCCTTGTCAAACCTCCATGTCACTGCTCCATGTCGATCCTCCATTTCGATCCTCCATGTTGCTCCACCATGTCACTCCTCCATGTCTTCTATGTACCTCCTCTATGTAGCTCCTCCATCTAGATCCTTCATGTTACTCCTCTATGTCAATCCTCCATATCTCTCATCAATATCACTCCAGAATGTCGCTCCTCCATGTCACTCCAAAATGTCCCTCCAGAATGTCCCTCCAAAATGTAACTCCTCCATGTAAGTACTCCATGTCGCTCCTCTTTGTCACTCATCCATGTCACTGCTCCATGTCGATCCTACATTTTGATCTTCCATGTTGTTCCACCATGTCACTCCTCCATGTCTTTCATGTCACTCCCCCATGTACCTCCTCCGTGTCGGTCCTCCATGTAACTATTCCATTTCAATCCTCCATGTTTTTCATCCCTGCTCCTCCATATCACTCATCCATGTCGCTCCTCCATTTCCCTCCTACATGTCACTCCTCCCTGTCTTCCATGTGACTCCTCCATGTCACTCCTCCATGTCGATCCTCCATGTCACTGCTCTATGTCGCTCCTCCATGTCGCTCCTAATTGCTACTCCATATCACTCCTCCATGTCCCTCCTCCATGTCCCTCCTCCATATCACTCCTCCATGTCCCTCCTCCATGTCACTCCTCCTTGTCGCTCCTCCATGTCGATCCTCAATGTCGCTCCTCCATGTCGATCCTCCATGTCATTCCTCCATGTAGATCGTACATGTTACTCCTCCATGTCGATCTTCCATGTCGCTCCTCCATGTCACTCGAGAATGTCGCTCCTCCATGTCACTCCAGAATGTCGCTCCTACATGTCGCTCCTCCATGTCGCACCTCTTTGTCACTCCTCCATGTCACTGCTCAATGTCGATCCTCCATGTCGATCCTCGATGTTTCTCCTCCATGTCGATCCTCCATGTCATTCCTCCATGTAGATCGTAAATGTTACTCCTCCATGTCGATCTTCCATGTCGCTCCTCCATGTCACTCCAGAATGTCGCTCCTCCATGTCACTCCAGAATGTCGCTCCAACATGTCGCTCCTCCATGTCACTCCTCCATGTTGATCTTCCATGTCGATACTCCATGTTACTCCTCCATGTCACTCCTCTATGTCTTCCATGTCACTCCCCCATGTGACTCCTCCATGTCACTCCTCCATGTCGATCCTCCATGTCACTGCTCTATGTTGCTCCTCCATGTTGCTCCTAATTGCTCATCCATATCACTCCTCAATGTCACTCTAGAATGTTGCTCCTCCATATCACTCCAGAAGTCACTCCAGAATTTCACTCCAGAATGTCACTCCGCCATGTCCCTCCTCCATGTCCCTCCTCCATATCACTCCTCCATATCACTCCTCCATGTCCCTCCTCCATGTTACTCATCCTTGTTGCTCCTCCATGTCGATCCTCAATGTTGTTCCTCCATGTCGATCCTCCATGTCATTCCTCCATGTAGATTGTACATGTTACTCCTCCATGTCGATCTTCCATGTCGCTCCTCCATGTCACTCGAGAATGTCGCTCCTCCATGTCACTCCAGAATGTCGCTCCAACATGTCGCTCCTTCATGTCACTCCTCTTTGTCACTCCTCCATGTCACTGCTCAATGTCGATCCTCAATGTCGATCCTAAATGTTGCACCTCCATGTCGATCCTCCATGTCATTCCTCCATGTAGATCGTACATGTTACTCCTCCATGTCGATCTTCCATGTCACTCATCCATGTAACTCCAGAATGTCGCTCCTCCATGTCACTCCAGAATGTCGCTCCAACATGTCGCTCCTCCATGTCACTCCTCCATGTTGATCTTCCATGTCGATACTCCATGTTGCTCCTCCATGTCACTCCTCTATGTCTTCCATGTCACTCCCCCTTGTCACTCCTCCATGTCGCTCCTCTTTGTCACTGCTCAATGTCTTCCTTGTCGACACATGTCACTCCTCCATGTCGCTCCTCCTTGTTAATCATCCATGTCGATCCTACATTTTGATCTTCCATGTTGTTCCTCCATGTCACTCCTCTATGTATTTCATGTCACTCCCCCATGTACCTCCTCCGTATCGGTCCTCCATGTCCCCCAGAATGTCAATCCTCTATGTCGATCCTCCTTGTCGCTCCTCCTTGCTCATCCATAACACTCCACCATGTAACTCCTCCATGTCATTCCAGAATGTCGCTCCTCCATGTCACTCCAGAATGTCACTCCTCCATGTAACTCCTCCATCTCTACCATGTCACTCCTCCATGTCAGTACTCCATGTCGATCTTCCATGTCTCTCCTCCATGTCAATCCTCCATGTCAGTCCTCCATATTGCTCCTCCATGTCGCTCCTCCTTGTCGATCCTCCATATCGCTCCTCCATGTCGATCCTTCATGTCACTTCTCCATTTAGATCCTACATGTTACTCCTCCATGTCGATCTTCCATGTCGTTCCTCTATGTCACTCCAGAATGACGCTCCTCCATGTCACTCCAGAATGTCGCTCCACCATGTCCCTCCAGAATGTACCTCCTCGTTGTCAGTCCTCCATGTCGCTCCGCTATGTCGCTCCTCACTGTAGCTCCTCAATTTCGCTATTCCATCACATTCCTCCATTTCGCTCCTGCATTTAGATCCTTCATGTTACTCCTCCATGTCGCTCCTCCTTGTCACTCCTCCATGTCACTACTCAATGTTGATCCACCATGTCACTCCTCCATATCTTCCATGTCACTCCACCGTGTCGCTCCTCCATGTCACTCCAGAATGTCACTCCAGAACTTAATTCCAGATTGTTACTCCTCCACTCTAGAATGTCACTCCAGAATGTCACTCCTCCAGGTCCCTCCTCCATGTAACTCCTCCATATGAAGCCTACATTTCACTCCTCCATGTCACCCCTCCCTGTCCCTCCTCCATGTTACTCATCCTTTTTGCTCCTCCATGTCGTTCCTCAATGTTGTTCCTCCATGTCGATCCTCCATGTCATTCCTCCATGTAGATTGTACATGTTACTCCTCCATGTCGATCTTCCATGTCGCTCCTCCATGTCACTCGAGAATGTCGCTCCTCCATGTCACTCCAGAATGTCGCTCCAACATGTCGCTCCTCCATGTCACTCCTCTTTGTCACTCCTCCATGTCACTGCTCAATGTCGATCCTCAATGTCGATCCTCAATGTTGCACCTCCATGTCGATCCTCCATGTCATTCCTCCATGTAGATCGTACATGTTACTCCTCCATGTCGATCTTCCATGTCACTCATCCATGTAACTCCAGAATGTCGCTCCTCCATGTCAGTCCAGAATGTCGCTCCAACATGTCGCTCCTCCATGTCACTCCTCCATGTTGATCTTCCATGTTGATACTCCATGTTGCTCCTCCATGTCACTCCTCTATGTCTTCCATGTCACTCCCCCTTGTCACTCCTCCATGTCGCTCCTCTTTGTCACTGCTCAATGTCTTCTATGTCGACACATGTCACTCCTCCATGTCGCTCCTCCTTGTTAATCATCCATGTCGATCCTACATTTTGATCTTCCATGTTGTTCCTCCATGTCACTCCTCTATGTATTTCATGTCACTCCCCCATGTACCTCCTCCGTGTCGGTCCTCCATGTCCCCCAGAATGTCAATCCTCTATGTCGATCCCCCTTGTCGCTCCTCCTTGCTCATCCATAACACTCCACCATGTAACTCCTCCATGTCATTCCAGAATGTCGCTCCCCCATGTCACTCCAGAATGTCACTCCTCCATGTCACTCCTCCATCTCTACCATGTCACTCCTCCATGTCAGTACTCCATGTCGATCTTCCATGTCTCTCCTCCATGTCAATCCTCCATGTCAGTCCTCCATATTGCTCCTCCATGTCGCTCCTCCTTGTCGATCCTCCATATCGCTCCTCCATGTCGATCCTTCATGTCACTTCTCCATTTAGATCCTACATTTTACTCCTCCATGTCGATCTTCCATGTCGTTCCACCATGTCACTCCAGAATGACGCTCCGCCATGTCACTCCAGAATGTCGCTCCACCATGTCCCTCCAGAATGACGCTCCTCCATGTCACTCCAGAATGTCGCTCCACCATGTCCCTCCAGAATGTACCTCCTCGTTGTCAGTCCTCCATGTCGCTCCGCTATGTCGCTCCTCCCTGTAGCTCCTCAATTTCGCTCTTCCATCACATTCACCCATTTCGCTCCTGCATTTAGATCCTTCATGTTACTCCTCCATGTCGCTCCCCCTTGTCACTCCTCCATGTCACTACTCAATGTTGATCCACCATGTCACTCCTCCATATCTTCCATGTCACTCCACCGTGTCGCTCCTCCATGTCACTCCAGAATGTCACTCCAGAACTTAATTCCAGATTGTTACTCCTCCACTCTAGAATGTCACTCCAGAATGTCACTCCTCCAGGTCCCTCCTCCATGTAACTCCTCCATATGAAGCCTACATGTCACTCCTCCATGTCACCCCTCCCTGTCTTCCATGTCACTCCTCCATGTCACTCCTCCATGTCAATCCTCCATGTCACTCATCCATGAAGCTACTCCATGTCACTCCTCCATGTCAGTCCTCCATGTCGCTCCTCAATGTCACAACTCCATGTCACTTCACCATGTTTCTCCTTCCGGTCACTCATCCATGTCGCTCCTCCATGTCGCTCCACCATGTCGCTCGTCCTTGTCACTCCTCCATCTCTACCATGTCACTCCTCCATGTCACTGCTACATGTCAATCCTCCATTTCGATCCACCATGTTTCTCCTCCTTGTCACTTACCCTTGTCACTCCTCCATGTCACTGCTCCATGTCGATCTTCCATGTCGATCCTCCATGCTGCTCCTCCATGTTCCTCCTCCAAGTCACTCTAGAATGTCGCTCCCCCATGTCACTCCAGAATGTCACTACAGAATTTAACTCCAGAATGTCACTCCTCCATGTCCCTCCTCCATGTCAATCCTCTATTTCCATCCTCCATGTCACTCCTCCATTTCACACTAGAATGTCACTCCAGAATGTCACTCCTCCATATCACTCCTCCAGGTCTCTCCTCCATATCACTACTCAATGTCGATCCTCCATGTCGATCCTCCATTTCTCTACTCCATTTCACTTCTCCATGTCACTCCTTAATGTCGCTCTTCCAAGTCACTCCTCCATGTTGATCCTCCATGTCACTCCCCCATCTCACTCCTCCATGTCGCTCCTCCATGTAGATCCTACATGTTACTCCTACATGTCACTCCTCCTTGTCCCTCCTCCATTTAACTACTCAATGTCGATCCTCCATGTCAACCCTCCATGTCACTCCTCCTTGTTGATCCTCCATGTCAGTCCTCCATGTTGCTCCTCCATGTCGCTCCAACATGTCACTCCAGAATGTCGCTCCACCATGTCCCTCCAGAATGTACCTCCTCATTGTCAGTCCCCCATGTCGCTCCGTGATGTCGCTCCTCCCTTTAGCTCCTCCATGTCGCTCTTCCATGTTGCTCCTCCATGTCACTCCTCAATGTCGATCATCCATGTCACTCCTCCATGTCGATACTCATTGTTGCTCTTCCATGTCACTCCCCTACTCCTCCATGTCTCTCCTCCTTGTCACTCCTCCATTTCATTACTCAATTTTGATCCACCATGTCACTCCTCCATATCTTCCATGTCACTCCACCGTGTCGCTCCTCCATGTCACTCCAGAATGTCACTCCAGAATTGAATTCAAGATTATTACTCCTCCATGTCCCTCCTCCATGTCGCTCCTCCATGTCGCTCCAGAATGTCCTTCCAGAATGCCACTCCAGAATGTCACTCCAGGTCCCTCCTCCATGTCACTCCTCCATGTCGATCCTCTATTTCGCTCCTCCATGTCACTCCTCCCTGTCTTCCACGTCACTCATCCATGTAACTCGTCCATGTCAATCCTCCATATCACTCCTCCCTGTCTTCCACGTCACTCCTCCATGTCGATCATCCATTTCGCTCCTCTATTTCACTCCTACATGTCACTCCAGAATGTCGCTCCTCCTAGTCACTCCTCCATGTTTATCCTCCATGTCGCTCCTCCTTGCTCCTCCATATGACTCCTCCATGTCGTTCTTCCATGTCACTCCAGAATGTCGCTCCTCTATGTCACTCCAGAATGTCACTATAGAATTTAACTCCAGAATGTTACGCCTCCATGTCCCTCCTCCATGTCGCTTCTCCATGTCACTCCAGAATGTCCATCCAGAATGTCACTCCAGAATGTCACTCCTCCATGTCCCTCCCCCATGTCACTCCTCCATGTCGATCCTCTATTTCGCTCCTCCATTTCGCTCCTCCATGTCACTCCTCCCTTCCTACCATGTCACTCCTCTATCTAACTCCTTCATGTCAATACTACAAGTCACTCCGCCATGACACTCCTCCCTGTCGATCTTACATGTGTCTCTTCCATGTCGATCGTCCATGTCTCTCCTCCATGTCACTGCTCCATGTCACTAATCCTTGTTGATCCTCCATGTCAGTCCTCTATGTCGCTACTCAATGTCACTCCTCCATGTCGATCCTCAATGTCGCTCCTCCATGTCGATCCTCCATGTCATTCCTCCATGTAGATCCAACATGTTACTCCAGAATGTCGCTCCACCATTTCCCTCCAGAAATTCCCTCCTCGTTGTCAGTCCTCCATGCCGCTCCGCGATGTCGCTCTTCCCTGTCGCTCCTCCATGGCACTCCTCCATGTCGATCCTCCATGTCACTCTTCCATGTCGATCCTCCATGTTGCGCCTCCATGTCGCTCCTCCATTTCACTCCTCCATTTCACTCCAGAATGTCGCTCCTCCAAGTCACTCCTCCATGTTGATCCTCCATGTCGATACTCCATGTTGCTCCTCCATGTCAGTCCTCCATGTCGATCTTCCATGTCTCTCCTCCATGTCACTCCTCCATGTCGCTCATCCGTGTCGCTCCTCCGTCATCCACGTCACTCCTCCATTTTACTTCTCCATGTCAATCCTATATGTCACTCCTCCATGTCACTCCTCCATGTCGCTCCTCCATGTCACTCCTCCATGTCGATCCTCCATGTCACTCCTCCATGTCACACTTCCATGTCACTCCTCCATGTAACTGCTCAATGTCGATCGTCTATTTCGATCCTCCATGTTGCTCCACCATGTCACTCCACCATGTCTTCCATGTCAGTCCCCCATGTAACTCCTCCATGTCACTCCTCCATGTAGATCCTTCATGTTACTCCTCTATTTCAATCCTCCATATCGCTCCTCCATGTCATTCCTCCATGTCGCTCCTCATTTTCACTCCTCCATGTCACTACTCAATGTCGATCCTCAATGTCACTCCTGCATGTCTTCCATGTCACTACTCCGTGTCGCTCCTCCATGTGACTATTCCATGTTGATCCTCCATGTCGCTCGTCCCTGCTCCTCCATATCACTACTTCTTGTTGCTCCTCCATGTCACCCCAGAATGTCGCTACTCCATGTCACTCCAGAATGTCACTACAGAATTTAACTCCAGAATGTTACTCCTCCTTGTCACTCCTCCATGTCGATGCTCTATGTCGATCCTCCATGTCGCTCCTCCTTGATCATCCATATAACTCCTCCCTGTTGCTCCTCCATGTCATTCCAGAATGACACTTCTCCATATCTTCCATGTCACTCCACCGTGTCGCTCCTCCATGTCGCTCCTCCAAGTCGATCCGCTATTTAACACCTTCATGTCGCTCCTCCATGTCACTCCTCCCTGTCTTCCATGTCACTCCTCCATGTCAATCCACTCTGTCCATCCTCCAAATCACTTCTCCATGTCAGTCCAGAATTTCCCACCAGAATATCACTCCAGAATGTCCCTCCAGAATGTCACTCCAGAATGTCATTCCTCCATGTCACTCCTCCATGTCACTCCTCCATGTCGATGCTCTATTTCACACCTCCATGTCCCTCCTCCATGTCAATCCTCCTTGTCGCTCCTCCATGTCGATCCTGAATGTCACTCCTCCATGTCGATCTTCCATGTCGCTCCTCCATGTAAATCGAGAATGTCGCTCCTCCATGTCACTCCAGAATGTCGCTCCAACATATAGATCGTACATGTCTTCCATGTCACTCCTCCGTGTCGGTCCTCCATGTGACTATTCCATGTCGATCCTCCATGTTGCTCATCCCTGCTCTTCCATATCACTCCTCCATGTCGCTCCTCCATGTCCCCCAGAATGTTTCTCCTCCATGTCACTCCCGAATATCCCTCCAGAATGTCCCTCCATGTCTTCCATGTCGACACATGTCGATCCTCCCTGTCGCTCCTCCATGTCACTCCAGAATGTCACTCCTCCATGTCGATCCTCCATGTCGATCTTCCATTTCTCTCCTCCATGTCACTCCTCCATCTCTACCATGTCAATCCTCCATGTCAGTCCTCCATGTCGATCTTCCATGTGTCTCCTCCATGTCAATCCTCCATGTCAGTCCTCCATGTTGCTCCTCCATGTAGCTCCTCCTTGTCGATCCTCCATATTTCTCCTCCATGTCGATCCTACATGTTACTCCTCCATGTCGATTTTCCATGTCGTTCCTCCATGTCACTCCAGAATGACGCTCCTCCATGTCACTCCAGAATGTCGCTCCACCATGTCCCTCCAAAATGTACCTCCACGTTGTCAGTCCTCCATGTCGCTCCGCTATATCGCTCCTCCCTGTAGCTCCTCCATTTTGCTCTTCCATCTCACTCCTCCATTTCGCTCCTCCATTTAGATCCTTCATGTTACTCCTCCATGTCGCTCCTCCTTGTCACTCCTCCATGTCACTACTCAATGTTGATCCACCATGTCACTCCTCCATATCTTCCATGTCACTCCACGGTGTCGCTCCACCATGTCACTCCAGAATGTCACTCCAGAATTTAATTCCAGATTGTTACTCCTCCATGTCCCTCCTCCATGTCGCTCCTCCATGTCACTCTAGAATGTCACTCCTCCAGGTCTCTCCTCCATGTAACTCCTACATATGAAGCCTACATGTCTCTCCTCCATGTCACTCCGCCATGTCGCTCCTCCATGTCACTCCTCCATGTCGATACTCCATGTCACTCCTCCATGTCACACTTCCATGTCACTCCTCCATGTCACTGCTCCATCCTCCATTTCGATCCTTCATGTTGCTCCACAATGTCACTCCTCCCTGTCGTCCACGTCACTCCCCCATGTCACTCCTCCATCTCGATCCTCCATGTCACTCCAGAATGTCGCTCATCCATGTCACTCCAAAATGTCACTCCAGAATTTAACTCCAGTATGTTACTCCATGTAGATCCTACATGTTACTCCTCCATGTCGATCTTCCATGTCTCTCCTCCATGTCACTCCAGAATGTCGCTCCTCCATGTCACTCCAGAATGTCGCTCCCCATGTCCCTCCAGATTGTAATTTCTCCATGTCAGTCCTCCATGTCACTCCTCCATGTCGATCCTCCATGTCGATCCTCCATGTCGATCCGCTATTTAACACCTCCATGTCTTACCTCCATGTCGTTCCTCCATGTCGCTCCTACATGTCACATTTCCATGTAACTTTTGCATGTCGCTCCTCCATGTAACACCTCCATGTCAATCCTCCATATCACTCCTCCAGGTCTCTCCTCCATATCACTACTCCATATCGCTCCTCCATGTCACTCCGCCAGGTCTCTCCTCCATATCACTACTCCATATCGCTCTTCCATGTCGATCCTCCATGTCACTCCTCCATGTCGATCCTCCATGTCTCTCCTACATGTCACTCCTCATTGTTGATCCTTCATGTCAGTCCTCCATGTCGCTCCTCCATGTCGCTCCTCCTTGCTCCTCCATATCACTCCTTCATGTCGTTCTTCCATGTCACTCCAGAATGTCGCTCCTCCATGTCCCTCCTCCATGTCAATCCTCTATTTCCATATTTCCATCATCCATTTCACTCCTCCATTTCACTTCAGAATGTCACTCCAGAATGTCTCTCCAGAATGTCACTCCAGAATGTCACTCCTCCAGGTCTCTCCTCCATATCACTACTCAATGTCGATCCTCCATGTCACTCCTCCAGGTCTCTCCTCCATATCACTACTCCATATCGCTCTTCCATGTCGATCCTCCATGTCACTCCTCCATGTCGATCCTCCATGTCTCTCCTACATGTCACTCCTCATTGTTGATCCTTCATGTCAGTCCTCCATGTCGCTCCTCCATGTCGCTCCTCCTTGTCAATCCTCCATATCGCTCCTCCTTGCTCCTCCATATCACTCCTCCATGTCGTTCTTCCATGTCACTGCAGAATGTCTCTCCACCATGTCACTCCAGAATGTCACTCCAGAATTTAACTCCAGAATGTTACTCCTCCATGTCCCTCCTCCATGTCGCTCCTTCATGTCACTCCTCCATGTCACTCCAGAATGTCACTCCAGAATATCACTCCTCCATGTTCCTCCTCCAAGTCACTCTAGAATGTCGCTCCTCCATGTCAATCCAGAATGTCACTCCAGAATGTAACTCCAGAATGTCACTCCTCCATGTACCTCCTCCATGTCAATCCTCTATTTCCATCCTACATGTAATTCCTCCATGTCCCTACTCCATGTCACTCCTCCATGTTGATACCTCCATGTCACTCCAGAATGTCCCTCCAGAAAGTCAATCCAGAATGTCACTCCTCCATAAACCTCCTCCATGTAAATCCTCCATGTCGATCCTCTATTTCACATCTCCATGTCGCCCACTAATGTCACTCCTCCCTGTCTTCCATGTCACTCCTCCATGTCAACCCTCCATGTTGATCCTCCATGTCGGTCCTCCATGTCACTCCTCCATGTAACTGCTCCATGTCGATCCTCCATGTTGCACCTCCATTTCACTCCTCCATGTCTTCCATGTCACTCCCCTATGTACCTCCTCCATGTAGCTCCTCCGTGTAGATCCTTCTTGTTACTCCTCTATATCAATACTCCATATCTCTCATCAATGTCACTCCAGAATGTCAATCCAGAATGTCGCTCCTCCATGTCACTCCTACCTGTCTTCCATGTCGTTCCTCCATTTCACTCCTAAATGTCAATCCTCCATGTCGCTCCTCCATGTCACACTTCCATGTCACTGCTCCATGTCGCTCCTCCATGTCGATCCTCCATGTCGCTCCTCCTTATTACTCCTTCATGTTGCTCCTTCTTGTCACTCCTTCATGTCACTCCTCCATGTCAGTCATATTTGTCTCACCGCGATGTTGCTCCTCCATGTAGCTCCTCCATGTCGCACCTCCATATCGCTCCTCCATGTCACTCCTCCATGTCGATCCTCCGTTTCACTCTTCCATGTTGATCCTCCATGTTGATCATCCATTTCACTCCTCCATGTCGCTTCACCATGTCACTCCAGAATGTCACTCCAAAATTTAACTCCAGAATGATACTCCATGTCCCTCCTCCATTCTATTCCAGAATGTAACTCCAGTATTTAACTCCAGAATGTCACTCCTCCATGTCCTTTCTCCATGTCAATTCTCCATGTCAGTTCTCCATGTTGATCCTCCATGTCAGTCCTCCATGTCGCTCCTCAATGTTGCTCCGCCACGTCGCTCCTCCATGTCGATCTTCCATGTCGATCTTCCATGTCTACCATGTCACTCCTCCATGTCCGTCCTCCATGTCACTCCTCCATGTCGATCCCCCATGTCAATCCTACATGTCGATCCTCCATGTCGCTCCTCCATGTCACTCCTCCTTGTCACTCCTCCATGTCGATACCTCCATGTCACTCCAGAATGCACTCCTCCATGTCCCTCCTCCATGTCAAACCTCTATGTCGATCCTAAATATCACTCCTCCTTGTCACTCCTCCATGTCACTGCTCCATGTCTATCCTCCATGTCGATCCTCCATGTAGCTCCTCCATGTCACTCCTCCATGTCTTCCAAGTCACTCCCACATGTACCTCCTCCATGTCACTTCAGAATGTCCCTCCAGAAAGTCACTCCAAAATTCCACTTCTCCATATACCTCCTCCTTGTTGATCCTCTATTTCACACTTCCATGTCAATCCTCCATTTCACTCTTTCTTGTCACTCCTCCATGTCACTGCTCCATGTCTATCCTCCATGTCGATCCTCCATGTAGCTCCTCCATGTCACTCCTCCATGTCTTCCAAGTCACTCCCCCATATACCTCCTCCATGTCACTCTAGAATGTCGCTCCTCCATGTCACTCCAGAATGTCGCTCCTCCATGTCTCTCCAGAATTTAACTCCAGAATGTCACTCCGCCATGTCCCTCCTCCATGTCAAACCTCTCTGTCCATCCTTCAAGTCACTCCTCCATGTCAGTCAAGAATTTCCCTCTAGAATATCACTCCAGAATGTCCCTCCAGAATGTCACTCCAGAAAGTAATTCCTCCATGTCCCTCCTCCATGTCACTCCTCCATGTCGATGCTCTATTTCACACCTCCATGTCGCTCCTACGTGTCATTCCTCCCTGTCTTCTTTGTCACTCCTCCGTGTCACTCCTCCATGTCGTTCCTCCATCTCACTCCTCCATGTCGGTCCTCCATGTCGCTCCTTCATGTCACACTTCCATGTCACTGCTCCATGTCGATCTTCCATGTCGATCCTCCATGCTGCTCCTCCATGTTCCTCCTCCAAATAATTCTACAATGTTGCTTCTCCATGTCACTCCAGAATGTCACTCCTCCATGTCCCTCCTTCATGTCAAACCTCTATTTCCATCCTCCATGTCACTCCTCCATTTCACTCCAGAATGTCACTCCAGAATGTCACTCCAGAATGTCACTCCAGAATGTCACTCCTCCAGGTCTCTCTTCCATATCACTACTCAATGTTGATCCTCCATGTCACTCCATCATGTCGATCCTCCATTTCTCTCCTCCATTTCACTTCTCCATGTCACTCCAGAATGTCGCTCTTCCAAGTCACTCCTCCATGTTGATCCTCCATGTCGATCCTCCATGTCACTCCTCCATGTAAGTCCTCCATGTCACTCCGCCATGTCGCTCCTCCATGTCACTCCTCCCTGTCTTCCATGTCACTCCTCCATGTCACTCCCCCATTTCACTCCTCCATGTCGCTCCTCCATGTAGATCCTTCATGTTACTCCTACATGTCGCTCCTCCTTATCACTCCTCCATGTAACTACTCAATGTCGATCATCCATGTCACTCCTCCATGTCTTCCATGTCACTCAACCGTGTCGCTCCTCCATGTCACTTCTCCATGTCGATCCTCCATGTCGCTCCTCCTTGCTCCTCCATATCGCTCCCCCATGTCGTTCTACCATGTCACTCCAGAATGTCGCTCCTCCATGTCATTCCAGAATATCACTCCAGAATTTAACTCCAGAATGTTACTCCTCCATGTCCCTCCTCCATGTCGCTCCTCCATGTCAATCCAGAATGTCCCTCCAGAATGTCACTCAAGAATGTCACTCCTCCATTTCACTTCTCCGTGTCGCTCCTCTTTGTCACTCCTCCATGTCACTGCTCAATGTCAACCCTCCATGTCACTCCTCCATGTCTTCCATGTCGACACATGTCGATCCTCCATGTCGCTCCTCCTTGCTCATCCATATCATCCTCCATGTCACTCCAGAATGTCAATCCAGATTTAACTCTAGAATGTCACTCCTCCATGTCGATCCTCCATGTCGATCTTCCATGGCTCTCCTCCATGTCACTCCTCAATCTCTACCATGTCACTCCTCCATGTCACACTTCCATGTCGATCCACCTTGTTGCTCCTCCATGTCGATCCTCTATGTAGATCCACCATGTCACTCCTACATGTAGATCCTAAATGTCACTCCAGAATTTTACTCCAGAATTTAACCTTAGAATGTCACTCCTCCATGTCAGTCCTCCTTGTCAATACTCCATGTCGACTCCTCCTTGTTGATCCTCCATGTCAGTCCTCCATGTTGCTCCTCAATGTCTCTCCTCCTTGTCGATCCTCCATATCGCTCTTCCATGTTGATCCTTCATGTCACTCCTTCTTTTAGATCCTACATATTACTCCTCCATGTCGATCTTCCATATCCATCCTCCATGTCAGTCCTGAATGTCACTCTAGAATGTCACTCCTCCATGTCCCTCCTCCATATCACTCCTCCATATCGATCTTCAATTTAACATCTCCATTTCGCTCCTACATGTCACTCCTCCGTCTCCCATGTCACTCATCCATTTCACTGCTCCATGTCTTCCATGTCACTCCCCTATGTACCTCCTCCATGTAGCTCCTCCATGTCGACTCCTCCTTGTCAATACTCCATGTCGACTCCTCCATGTCGATCCTCGATGTCACTCCTCCATGTCACTCCCCCATGTCGATCCTCCATATCGCTCCTCCATGTCACTCCTCCATGTCATTGCTCCATGTTGATCCTCCATGTCGATCCTCGATGTTGTTCCTCCATGTCACACCTCCATGTTTTCCATGTCGACACATGTCGATCCCCCACGTCGCTCCTCCTTGCTCATCGATATCACTCCACCATGTCGCTCCTCCATTACACTCCAGAATGTCGCTCCTCCATGTCAATCCAGATTTAACTCCAGAATGTGACTCCTCCATGTCGATCCTCCATGTCGATCTTCCATGTCGATCCTCCATTTCACTCCTCCACTTCTACCATGTCACTCCTCCAATTCACTCCTCCATGTCGATCAACCTTGACACTCGTCCATGTTCCATGTCGATCCTCTATGTCGCTCCTCCATGTATCTACATATCACTCCAGAATTTCCTCCATGTCAGTCCGGAATGTCCATCCAGAATGTCACTCGAGAATGTCATTCCTCCATGTCCCTCCTCCATATTACTCCTCCATATCGATCTTCAATTTAACACCTCCATTTCGCTCCTACATGTTACTCCTCCGTCTCCCATGTCACTCCTCCATGTCGCTCCTCCATGTCCCTCCAGAATGTCGTTCCTCCAGAATGTCGTTCCTCCATTTCAGTCCTCCAAGTCGCTCCGTGATGTTGCTCCTCATGTAGCTCCTCCATTTAACTCTTCTATGTTTTCTCCTCCATGTCGCTCCTCCATGTCGATCCTCCATGTCGCTCCTCCTCGTCACTCCTCCATGTCACTGCTACATGTCGATCCTCCATTTCGATCCTCCTTGTTGCTCCAGCATGTCACTCCACCATGTCTTCCACGTCACTCCTCTATGTAGCTCCTCCATGTCAATACTACATGTCACTCCTCCATGTCACTCCGCCATGTCGCTCCTCCATGTCACTCCCCCATGTTGATCCTCGATGTCGCTCCTCCATGTCGCTCCTCCTTGTCAAACCTCCATGTCACTGCTCCATGTCGATCCTCCATTTCGATCCTCCATGTTGCTCCACCATGTCACTCCTCCATGTCTTCTATGTACCTCCTCTATGTAGCTCCTCCATCTAGATCCTTCATGTTACTCCTCTATGTCAATCCTCCATATCTCTCATCAATATCACTCCAGAATGTCGCTCCTCCATGTCACTCCAAAATGTCCCTCCAGAATGTCCCTCCAAAATGTAACTCCTCCATGTAAGTACTCCATGTCGCTCCTCTTTGTCACTCCTCCATGTCACTGCTCAATGTCGATCTTCCATGTCGACTCCTCCATGTCAGTCCTCCTTGTCAATACTCCATGTCGACTCCTACATGTCGATCCTCCATGTCACTGCTCCATGTCGATCCTCCATGTCGATCTTCGATGTTGTTCCTCCATTTCACTGCTCCATGTTGATCCTCCATGTCGATCCTCGATGTTGTTTTCCATGTCGACACACGTCGATCCTCCCCGTCGCTCCAAATTGCTCATCGATATCACTCCACCATGTCGCTCCTCCATTACACTCCAGAATGTCGCTCCTCCATGTCAATCCAGATTTAACTCCAGAATGTCACTGCTCCATGTCGATCCTCCATGTCGATCTCCCATGTCTCTCCTCCATTTCACTCCTCCACCTCTACCATGTCACTCCTCCAAGTCACTCCTCCATGTCAATCAACCTTGACAATCCTCCATGTCGATCCTCCATGTCACTCCTCCATGTAGATCCTACATATCACTCCAGAATTTCACTCCAGAATTTAACTGTAGAATGTCACTCCTCCATGTCAGTCCTCCTTGTCAATACTCCATGTCGACTCCTCCTTGTTGATCCTCCATGTCAGTCCTCCATGTTGCTCCTCAATGTCGCTCCTTCTTGTCGATCCTCCATATCGCTCCTCCATGTCGATCCTTCATGTCACTCCTCCATTTAGATCCTACATGTTAATCCTCCATGTCGTTCTTCCATGTCCATCCTCCATGTAACTCCTCCATGTCAGTCCGGAATGTCCATCCAGAATGTCACTCTAGAAAATGTCACTCCTCCATGTCCCTCCTCCATATCACTCCTCCATATCGATCTTCAATTTAACACCTCCATTTCCCTCCTATATGTCACTCCTCCGTCTCCCATGTCACTCCTCCATGTCGATCCTCCATGTCACTCCTCCATGTCGCTCCACCTTTTTACTCCTTCATTTGGCTCCTCCTTGTCACTCCTCCATGCCACTGCTCCATATCGATCGTCCATGTCGATCGTCCATGTTGATCCTCCATGATGCTACTCCATGTCACTCCTCCATGTCTTCCTTGTCACTCCCTCATGTACCTCCTCAATGTCGCTCCAGAATGTTGCTCCTCCATTTCACTACTCAATGTCAAGCCTCCATGTCACTCCTCCATGTCTTCCATGTCACTCCTCCGTTTCGCTCCTTCATGTCACTCCTCCATGTCACTCCTTCATGTCGCTCCTCCATGTCAATCCTCCATGTCGCTCCACAATGTCACTCCAGAATGTTGCTCATCCATGTCACTCCAGAATGTCGCTCCTCCATGTCACTCCAGAATGTCACTCCAGAATTTAACTCCAGAATGTCACTCCTCCATGTCCCTCTTCCATGTCTCTCCTCCATGTCACTCCAGAATGTAGCTCTTCCAAGTCACTCCTCCATGTTGATCCTCCATGTCGATCCTCCATGTCGCTCCCACATGTCGTTCCACCTTGTTGCTCCTCCATGTCACTCCTCTATGTCACTCCCCCATTTCACTCCTCCATGTCGATCCTTCATGTTACTCCTACATGTCGCTCCTCCTTGTCTTCCATATCACTCCTCCATGTAACTACTCAATGTCGATCCTCCATGTCACTCCTCCATGTCTTCCATGTCACTCGACCTTGTCGCTCCTCCATGTCACTTCTCCATGTCGATCCTCCATGTCGCTCCTCCTTGCTCCTCTATATCGCTCCTCCATGTCGTTCTTCCATGTCACTCCAGAATATTTCTCCATGACACTCCAGAATGTCACTCCAGAATTTAACTCCAGAATGTTACTCCTCCTCCATGTCAATCCTCCATGTCGAACCTCTATTTCGCTCCTCCATGTCACTCCTCCATCTCTACCATGTCACTCCTCCATGTCACTTCTCAATGTCGATCCACCTTGTCAATAATCCAAGTCGATCCTCCATGTCGCTCCTCCTTGTCACTTCTCAATGTCACTGCTCAATGTCGATCCTTCATGTCGATCCTCGATGTTGCTTCTCCATTTCACTGCTCCATGTCTTCCATGTCACTTCCCTATGTACCTCCTCCATGTCTCTCCTCCATGTCACTCAACCATGTCACTCCCCCTTGTTGATCCTCCATGTCAGTCCTCCATGTTGCTCCTCGATGTCGCTCCTCCTTGTTGATACTCCATATCGCTCCTCCATGTCGATCCTCCATGTCGATCTTCCATTTCTCATCTCTATGTCGATCCTCCATGTCTATCTTCCATGTCTCTCCTCCATGTCACTCCTCCATCTCTACCATGTCACTCCTCCTTGACGCTCCACCATGTCGGTCCTCTATGTCGCTCTTCCATGTCGATCCTCCATTTCACTCTTGAATGTAGATCCTACATATCACTCCAGAATTTCACTCCAGAATTTAAGGAGGACTGACAACTTGTCCATGTCAGTCCTGCTTGTCAATACTCCATGTCGATCTTCCATGTCTCTCCTCCACGTCACTCCTCCATGTCACTCCCCCTTGTTGATCCTCCATGTCAGTCCTCCATGTTGCTCCTCGATGTTGCTCCTCCTTATCGATCCTCCATATCGCTCCTATATGTCGATCCTCCAGGTCACTCCTCCATTTAGATCCTACATGTTACTTCTCCATGTCGATCTTCCATGTCGCTCCTCCATGTCAATCCTCCATGTCGCTCCTCAATTTCACTCCAGAATGTTGCTCCTCCATGTCACTCCTCCATGTCACTACTCAATGTCGATCCTCCATGTCACTACTCCATGTCTTTAATGTCACTCCTCCATGTCTCTCCTCCGTGTCACTCCTCCATATCACTCCTCCATGTTGATCTTCCATGTCACTCCTCCATGTCACTCCAGAATGTTGCTCCTCCATGTCACTCCAGAATGTCGTTCATCCATGTCCCTCCAAAATGTCACTCCACCATGTCCCTCCAGCATGTACCTCCTTGTTGTCAGTTCTCATGTCGCTCCGCAATGTTGCTCCTCCATGTAACTCCTCAATGTCACTGCTCAATGTCGATCCTTCATGTCGATCCTCGATGTTGCTTCTCCATTTCACTGCTCCATGTCTTCCATGTCACTTCCCTATGTACCTCCTCCATGTCTCTCCTCCATGTCACTCAACCATGTCACTCCCCCTTGTTGATCCTCCATGTCAGTCCTCCATGTTGCTCCTCGATGTCGCTCCTCCTTGTTGATACTCCATATCGCTACTCCATGTCGATCCTCCATGTCGATCTTCCATTTCTCATCTCCATGTCGATCCTCCATGTCTATCTTCCATGTCTCTCCTCAATGTCACTCCTCCATCTCTACCATGTCACTCCTCCATGTCACTCCTCCATGTCGATCCACCTTGTCAATACTCTATGTCTCTCCTAAATGTCGATCCTCTTTGTCACTCCTCCATGTCACTACTCAATGTCAAATCCTCCATGTCACTCCTCCATGTCTTACATGTCACTCCTCCGTGTCGATCCTCCATATCGCTCCTCCATGTCGATCCTCCAGGTCACTCTTCCATTTAGATCCTACATGTTACTCCTCCATGTCGATCTTCCATGTCACTCCTCCATGTCGCTCCAATTTGTCACTCCTCCATGTTACTGCTCAATATCGATCCTCCATGAAACTCCTCCATGTCTTCCATGTTGACACATGTCGATCCTCAATGTCGCTCCTCCTTAATCATCCATATCACTCCACCATGTCGGTCCTCCATGTCACTCCAGAATGTCGCTCCTCCATGTCAATCCAGATTTAACTCCATAATGTCAGTCCTCCATGTCGATCCTCCATGTCAATCTTCCATGTCTATCCTCCATGTCACTCCTCCATCTCTACCATGTCACTCCTCCTTGACGCTCCACCATGTCGGTCCTCTATGTCGCTCTTCCATGTCGAAATGTGAAATTCTGGAGTGATATGTATATCACTCCAGAATTTCACTCCAGAATTTAAGGAGGACTGACAACTCCTCCATGTCAGTCCTGCTTGTCAATACTCCATGTCGATCTTCCATGTCTCTCCTCCACGTCACTCCTCCATGTCACTCCCCCTTGTTGATCCTCCATGTCAGTCCTCCATGTTGCTCCTCGATGTTGCTCCTCCTTATCGATCCTCCATATCGCTCCTATATGTCGATCCTCCAGGTCACTCCTCCATTTAGATCCTACATGTTACTCCTCCATGTCGATCTTCCATGTTGCTCCTCCATGTCGCTCCTCAATTTCACTCCAGAATGTTGCTCCTCCATGTCCCTCCAGAATTTCACTCCTCCATGTCACTCATCAATGTCACTCCTCCTTGTCACTCCTCCATGTCACTACTCAATGTCGATCCTCCATGTCACTACCCCATGTCTTTAATGTCACTCCTCCATGTCTCTCCTCCGTGTCAGTCCTCCATATCACTCCTCCATGTTGATCTTCCATGTCACTCCTCCATGTCACTCCAGAATGTTGCTCCTCCATGTCACTCCAGAATGTCGTTCCTCCATGTCCCTCCAGAATGTCACTCCACCATGTCCCTCCAGCATGTACCTCCTTGTTGTCAGTTCTCATGTCGCTCTGCAATGTTGCTCCTCCATGTAGCTCCTCCATGTCGCTCTTCCATGTCACTCCTCCATGTCGATCCTCCATGTCGCTCCTCCATGTCGCTCCTCCATTACACTCCTCCTTGTCACTACAGAATGTCGCTCCTCCAAGTCACTCCTTCATGTTGATCCTCCATGTCGATACTCCATGTTGCTCCTCCATGTCACTCCTCTGTCTTCCATGTCACTCCCCCATCTCACTCCGCCATGTCGATCCTCAATGTCGATCTTCCATGTCGCATTTCCATGTCACTCCTCCACGTCTTCCATGTCACTCCTCCGTGTCGCTCCTCCATGTCACTCGTACATATCACTCCTTCATGTCGCTCCTCCATGTCTATCCTCCATGTCGCTCCTCAATTTCACTCCAGAATGTTGCTCCTCCATGTCCCTCCAGAATGTCACTCCTCCATGTCACTCATCAATGTCACTCCTCCTTGTCACTCCTCCATGTCACTACTCAATGTCGATCCTCCATGTCACTACTCCATGTTGCTCCTCCATGTAGATCCTAGATGTATCTCCTCCATGTCGCTTCTCCATGTCGATCCTCCATGTCACTCTTCCAAATTGCTACTCCATGTCACTGCTCCATGTCGATCCACCATGTCGCTCATCCTTACTCCTCCATGTTACTCTTCCATATCGCTCCTCCATGTCACACCATAATGTCACACCAGAATGTCACTCCTCCATGTCGCTTAGCCATGTCGCTCCACCATGTCAGTACTCAATGTCGATCCTCCATGTCACTCCTCCATTTCAGTCCTCCATGTTGCTCTTCCATGTAGAACCTACATGTCGCTCCTCCATGTCGATCCTCCATGTCGCTCATCCTTGCTACTCCATGTCACTCCTCCATGTCACTCCAGAATGTCGCTCCTCCATGTCCCTCCTTCCTGTGACTCCTCAATGTAACTCCTCCATGTCACTACTCCATGTCGTCCATGACACTCCTCTATGTCACTCCTCCATGTCACTCCTGCATGTCGATCCTACATGTCACTCCTCCATGTCGCTCCTCCATGTCAATCCTCCATGTCGCAACTCCATGTCAGTCCCCCATGTCACTCCTCAATGTCACTTCTTCTTGTCATTCCTCAATGTCACTCCTCCATGGATTAGCGACATGGAGGATCAACATGGAGGAGTGACATTGAGGAGTGCCTCCATGCCAATTCTTCTTGTCACTCCTCAATGTCACTCCTCCATGTCGATCCTCCATGTCGCTAATCCTTGCTCCTCCATGTCAATCATCCATGTCGCTCCTCCATGTCGATCATCCATGTCACTCCACCTTGTCGCTCCTCCATGTCACTCATATATGGAGGAGTGCCTCCATGCCACTTCTTCTTGTCACTCCTCAATGTCACTCCTCCATGTCGATCCTCCATGTCGCTAATCCTTGCTCCTCCATGTCAATCATCCATGTCGCTCCTCCATATCGCTCCTCCATGTCAATCCTCCATGTCGATCCTACATGTCACTCCTCCATTTAGATCCTACATGTTACTCCTCCATGTCGATCTTCCATATCACTCCTCCATGTCATTCCAGAATGTCCCTCCAGAAAGTCACTCCAGAATGTCACTCCTCCATAGACCTCCTCCATGTCAATCCTCCATGTCGATCCTACATGTCACTCCTCCATTTAGATCCTCCATGTCGCTCCTCCATGTCACTCTTCCATGTCGATCCTCCATGTCACTCCTCCAAGTTGCTACTCCATGTCTCTCCTCCATGTTGATCCTCCATGTCGCTCATCCTTGCTCATCCTTGCTCCTCCATGTCACTCCTCCATGTCACTTCTCCATGTCACGCCTCCATGTCGCTCCTCTATGTCACTCCAGAATTTCGCTCCTCCATGTCACTCCAGAATGTCACTCCAGAATGTCAACCCAGAATGTCACTCCTCCATGTCCCTCCTTCCTGTGACTCCTCAATGTAACTCTTCCACATCACTGCTCCTTGTCTTCCATGACACTCCTCCATGTCACTCCTCCATGTCACTCCTGCATGTCGATCCTCAATGTCACTCCTCCGTGTTGCTCCTCCATGTGACTATTCCATGACAATCCTCTATGTCTCTCGTCCCTGCTCCTCCATATCACTCCACCATGTATCTCCTCCAAGTCACCCCAGAATGCCGCTCCTCCATGTCACTCCAGAATGTCTCTCCAGAATTTAACTCCAGAATGTGAATTCCCCATGTCCCACCTTCATGTCAGTCCTCCATGTTGCTCCTCAATGTCGGTCCTCCTTGTCGATCCTCCATGTCGATCCTACATGTCACTCCTCCATGTCGATCTTCCATATCGCTCCTCCATGTCACTCCAGAATGTCCCTCCAGAAAGTCACTCCAGAATGTCACTCCTCAATTGAACTCCTCCATGTCGTTCCTCTATTTCACACCTCCATGTCGCCCCTCCATGTCACTCCTCCCTGTCTTCCATGTCAGTCCTGCATGTAACTCCGCCATGTCGATCCTCCATGTCGCTTCTCCATGTCACTCCTCCATGTCGCTGCTCCATGTCGATCCTCCATGTCGATCTTCCATGTCACTCCTCCAAGTCTTCCATGTCGACAGATGTCGATCCTCCATGTGGCTCCTCCTTGCTCCTCCATATCACTTTACCATGTCGCTACTCCATTTCACTCCAGAATATCACTACAGATTAAACTCCAGAATGTCACTCCTCCATGTCACTGCTTGATGTCGCTCCTCCATGTCGATCCTCCATGTCGCTCCTCGTTGTTACTCCTCCACATCGATCCGCCATGTCACTCCTCCATGTCTTCCATGTCGATACATGTTGATACTCCATGTCGCTCCTCCTTGCTAATCCATATCGCTCCTCCATGTCACTCCAGAATGTCGCTCCTCCATGTCAATCCAGATTTAACTCCAGAATGTCACTCCTCCATGTCGATCCTCCATGTCGATCTTCCATGTCTCTCCTCCATGTCACTCCTCCATCTCTACCATGTCACTCCTACATGTCACTTCTCCATGTCGATCAACCTTGATACTCCTCCATGTCGATCCTCTATGTCGCTCCTCCATGTCGCTCCTCCATGTCGCTCTTCCATGTCGATCCTCCATGTCACTCCCCCATGTCAATCCTCCATGTCGCTCCTCCATTCCACTCCTCAATGTCGTTCCTCCATGTCACTCCTCCATGTCGACCCACCATGTCACTCATCCTTGCTCCTCTATGTAGCTCCTCCATGTCCCTCCTTCATGTCACTCCTCCAAGTTGCTACTCCATGTCTCTCCTCCATGTTGATCCACCATGTCGCTCATCCTTGCTCATCCTTGCTCCTCCATGTCACTCCTCCATGTCACTTCTCCATGTCACGCCTCCATGTCACTGCTCAATGTCAATCCTCCATGTCGCTCCTCTATGTCACTCCAGAATTTCGCTCCTCCATGTCACTCCAGAATGTCACTCCAGAATGTCAACCCAGAATGTCACTCCTCCATGTCCTTCCTTCCTGTGACTCCTCAATGTAACTCCTCCACATCACTGCTCCATGTCTTCCATGACACTCCTCCATGTCACTCCTGCATGTCGATCCTCAATGTCACTCCTCTGTGTTGCTCCTCCATGTGACTATTCCATGTCGATCCTCTATGTCTCTCGTCCCTGCTCCTCCATATCACTCCTCCATGTATCTCCCCCAAGTCACCGCAGAATGCCGCTCCTCCATGTCACTCCAGAATGTCTCTCCAGAATTTAACTCCAGAATGTGAATCCTCCATGTCCCTCCTTCATGTCAGTCCTCCATGTTGCTCCTCAATGTCGGTGCTCCTTGTCGATCCTCCATGTCGATCCTACATGTCACTCCTCCATGTCGATCTTCCATATCGCTCCTCCATGTCACTCCAGAATGTCCCTCCAGAAAGTCACTCCAGAATGTCACTCCTCCATAGACCTCCTCCATGTCGATCCTCTATTTCACACCTCCATGTCACCCCTCCATGTCACTCCTCCCTGTCTTCCATGTCAGTCCTGCATGTAACTCCACCATGTCGATCCTCCATGTCGCTTCTCCATGTCACTCCTCCATGTCGCTGCTCCATGTCGATCCTCCATGTCGATCTTCCATGTCACTCCTCCAAGTCTTCCATGTCGACAGATGTCGATCCTCCATGTGGCTCCTCCTTGCTCCTCCATATCACTTTACCATGTCGCTACTCCATGTCACTCCAGAATGTCGGTCCTCTATGTCACTCCAGAATATCACTCAAAATTAAACTCCAGAATGTCACTCCTCCATGTCACTGCTTGATGTCGCTCCTCCATGTCGATCCTCCATGTCGCTCCACCCTGTTACTCCTCCACATCGATCCTCCATTTCGATCCTCCATGTTGCTCCACCATGTCACTCCTCCATGTCGCTACTCCATGTCACTCCAGAAT
Source organism: Sebastes fasciatus (assembly GCF_043250625.1). NCBI lineage: Eukaryota > Metazoa > Chordata > Actinopteri > Perciformes > Sebastidae > Sebastes > Sebastes fasciatus. The sequence continues at coordinate 109,461 of NC_133812.1, forward strand.
ATCGTTCACTCCTCCATGTGTCCCATGACAGCACATGTCGATCCTCCATGTGGCTCTTCCTTGCTCCTCCATATCACTCCACCATGTCGTTAAACCATGTCACTCCAGAATGTCGCTCCTCCATGTAACTCCAGAATATCACTCCAGATTGAACTCCAGAATGTCACTCCTCCATGTCACTGCTTGATGTCGCTCCTCCATGTCGATCCTCCATGTCGCTCCTCGTTGTTACTCCTCCACATCGATCCTCCAAGTCACTCCTCCATGTATTCCATGTCGATACATGTTGATACTCCATGTCGCTCCTCCTTGCTAATCCATATCGCTCCCCCATGTCACTCCAGAATGTCGCTCCTCCATGTCAATCCAGATTTAAATCCAGAATGTCACTCCTCCATGTCGATCCTCCATGTCGATCTTCCATGTCTCTCCTCCATGTCACTCCTCCATCTCTACCATATCACTCCTACATGTCACTTCTCCATGTCGATCAACCTTGATACTCCTCCATGTCGATCCTCTATGTCGCTCCTCCATGTCGATCCTCCATGTCAATCCTCCATGTAGATCCTACATGTCACTCCAGAATTTCAAACCAGAATTTAACTGTAGGATGTCACTCCTCCATGTCAGTCCTCCTTGTCAATACTCCATGTCGACTCCTCTGTGTTGATCCTCCATGTCAGTCCTCCATGTTGCTCCTCAATGTCGGTCCTCCATGTCGATCTTCCATATCGCTCCTCCATGTCACTCCAGAATGTCGCTCCTCCATGTCACTCCAGAAAGTCGCTCCACCATGTTCCTCCAGAATGTACCTCCTCGTTGTCAGTCTTCCATGTCGCTCCGTGATGTCGCTCCTCCTTATAGATCCTCCATGTCGCTCTTCCATGTCGCTCCTCCATGTCACTCTTCCATGTCGATCCTCCATGTCACTCCTCCATGTCAATCCTCCATGTTGCTCCTAAATTCCACTCCTCAATGTCGATCCTCAATGTCACTCCTCCATGTCGATCCTCCATGTCGCTCCTCCATTTCACTCCTCCATGTCACTCCAGAATGTCGCTCCTCCAAGTCACTCCTCCATGTTGATCCTCCATGTCGATACTCCATGTTGCTCCTCCATGCCACTCCTCCATATCTGCCATGTCACTCCACGTGTCGCTCCTCCATGTCACTTATTCATGTTGATCCTCCATATCGCTCCTCCATGCTCCTCCATATCACTCCTGCATGTCATTCCACCATGTCACTCCAGAATGTCGCTCCTCCATATCACTCCAGAATGTCATTCCAGGATTTAACTGCAGATTGTTATTCCTCCATGTCCCTCCTCCATGTCACTGCTCCATGTCGATCCTCTATTGCGCTCCTCCATGTCATTCCTCCCTGTCTTCCACGTCACTCCTCCATGTAACTCCTCCATGTCAATCCTACTTGTCACTCCTCCATGTCACTCCACCATGTCGCTCCTCCATGTCACTCCTCCATGTCGATCCTCCATGTCACTCCTCCATGTCACACTTCCATGTCACTCCTCCATGTGACTGCTCCATGTCGATCCTCCATTTCGATCCTCCATTTTGCTCCACCATGTCACTACTCCATGTCTTCCATGTCACTCCATCATGTCACTCCTCCATGTAGCTCCTCCATGCAGATCCTTCATGTTACACCTCTATGTCAATCCTCTATGTTGATACTCCATATCACTCTTCTTTGTCACTCCTCCATGTCGATACCCCCATGTCACTCCAGAATGTCCCTCCAGAAAGTCACTCCAGAATGTCACTCCTCCATAGACCTCCTCCATGTCGATCCTCTATTTCATACCTCCATGTCGCCCCTCCATGTCACTCCTCCCTGTCTTCCATGTCAGTCCTGCATGTAACTCCGCCATGTCGATCCTCCATGTCGCTTCTCCATGTCAATCCTCCATATCGCTGCTCCATGTCGATCCTCCATGTCGATCTTCCATGTCACTCCTCCATGTCTTCCATGTCGACACATGTCGATCCTCCATGTGGCTCCTCCTTGCTCCTCCATAACACTCTACCATGTCGCTACTCCATGTCACTCCAGAATGTCGGTCCTCCATGTCACTCCAGAATATCACTCCAGATTAAACTCCAGAATGTCACTCCTCCATGTCACTGCTTGATGTCGATCCTCCATGTCGATCCTACATGTCGCTCCTCCTTGTTACTCCTCCACATCGATCCTCCATTTCGATCCTCCATGTTGCTCCACCATGTTACTCCTCCATGTTGCTACTCCATGTCACTCCAGAATGTCGCTCCTCCATGTCAATCCTCCATGTAGATCCTACATGTCACTCCAGAATTTCAAACCAGAATTTAAATGTAGGATGTCACTCCTCCATGTCAGTCCTCCTTGTCAATACTCCATGTCGATCCTCCATGTTGATCCTACATGTCCCTCCTCCATTTAGATCCTATATGTTACTCCTCCATGTCGATCTTCCATATCGCTCCTCCATGTCACTCCAGAATGTCGCTCCTCCATGTCATTCCAGAAAGTCGCTCCACCATGTTCCTCCAGAATGTACCTCCTCGTTGTCAGTCTTCCATGTTGCTCCGTGATGTCGCTCCTCCATGTCGCTCTTCCATGTCGCTCCTCCATGTCACTCCTCCATGTCGATCCTCCATGTCGCTCCTAAATTCCACTCCTCAATGTCGATCCTCCATGTCTCGCCTCCATGTCGATCCTCCATGTCGCTCTTCCATGTCGCTCCTCCATGTCACTCTTCTATGTCGATCAACCATGTCACTCCTCCATGTCAATCCTCCATGTCGCTCCTAAATTCCACTCCTCAATGTCGATCCTCCATGTCACTCCTCCATGTCACTCCTCCTTGTTGATCCTCCATGTCAGTCCTCCATGTATTCCATGTCGATACATGTTGATACTCCATGTCGCTCCTCCTTGCTAATCCATATCGCTCCCCCATGTCACTCCAGAATGTCGCTCCTCCACGTCAATCCAGATTTAAATCCAGAATGTCACTCCTCCATGTCGATCCTCCATGTCGATCTTCCATGTCTCTCCTCCATGTCACTCCTCCATCTCTACCATGTCACTCCTACATGTCACTTCTCCATGTCGATCAACCTTGATACTCCTCCATGTCGATCCTCTATGTCGCTCCTCCATGTCGATCCTCCATGTCAATCCTCCATGTAGATCCTACATGTCACTCCAGAATTTCAAACCAGAATTTAACTGTAGGATGTCACTCCTCCATGTCAGTCCTCCTTGTCAATACTCCATGTCGACTCCTCTGTGTTGATCCTCCATGTCAGTCCTCCATGTTGCTCCTCAATGTCGGTCCTCCATGTCGATCTTCCATATCGCTCCTCCATGTCACTCCAGAATGTCGCTCCTCCATGTCACTCCAGAAAGTCGCTCCACCATGTTCCTCCAGAATGTACCTCCTCGTTGTCAGTCTTCCATGTCGCTCCGTGATGTCGCTCCTCCTTATAGATCCTCCATGTCGCTCTTCCATGTCGCTCCTCCATGTCACTCTTCCATGTCGATCCTCCATGTCACTCCTCCATGTCAATCCTCCATGTTGCTCCTAAATTCCACTCCTCAATGTCGATCCTCAATGTCACTCCTCCATGTCGATCCTCCATGTCGCTCCTCCATTTCACTCCTCCATGTCACTCCAGAATGTCGCTCCTCCAAGTCACTCCTCCATGTTGATCCTCCATGTCGATACTCCATGTTGCTCCTCCATGCCACTCCTCCATATCTGCCATGTCACTCCACGTGTCGCTCCTCCATGTCACTTATTCATGTTGATCCTCCATATCGCTCCTCCATGCTCCTCCATATCACTCCTGCATGTCATTCCACCATGTCACTCCAGAATGTCGCTCCTCCATATCACTCCAGAATGTCATTCCAGGATTTAACTGCAGATTGTTATTCCTCCATGTCCCTCCTCCATGTCACTGCTCCATGTCGATCCTCTATTGCGCTCCTCCATGTCATTCCTCCCTGTCTTCCACGTCACTCCTCCATGTAACTCCTCCATGTCAATCCTACTTGTCACTCCGCCATGTCACTCCACCATGTCGCTCCTCCATGTCACTCCTCCATGTCGTTCCTCCATGTCACTCCTCCATGTCACACTTCCATGTCACTCCTCCATGTGACTGCTCCATGTCGATCCTCCATTTCGATCCTCCATTTTGCTCCACCATGTCACTACTCCATGTCTTCCATGTCACTCCATCATGTCACTCCTCCATGTAGCTCCTCCATGCAGATCCTTCATGTTACACCTCTATGTCAATCCTCTATGTTGATACTCCATATCACTCTTCTTTGTCACTCCTCCATGTCGATACCTCCATGTCACTCCAGAATGTCCCTCCAGAAAGTCACTCCAGAATGTCACTCCTCCATAGACCTCCTCCATGTCGATCCTCTATTTCATACCTCCATGTCGCCCCTCCATGTCACTCCTCCCTGTCTTCCATGTCAGTCCTGCATGTAACTCCGCCATGTCGATCCTCCATGTCGCTTCTCCATGTCAATCCTCCATATCGCTGCTCCATGTCGATCCTCCATGTCGATCTTCCATGTCACTCCTCCATGTCTTCCATGTCGACACATGTCGATCCTCCATGTGGCTCCTCCTTGCTCCTCCATATCACTCTACCATGTCGCTACTCCATGTCACTCCAGAATGTCGGTCCTCCATGTCACTCCAGAATATCACTCCAGATTAAACTCCAGAATGTCACTCCTCCATGTCACTGCTTGATGTCGATCCTCCATGTCGATCCTCCATGTCGCTCCTCCTTGTTACTCCTCCACATCGATCCTCCATTTCGATCCTCCATGTTGCTCCACCATGTTACTCCTCCATGTTGCTACTCCATGTCACTCCAGAATGTCGCTCCTCCATGTCAATCCTCCATGTAGATCCTACATGTCACTCCAGAATTTCAAACCAGAATTTAAATGTAGGATGTCACTCCTCCATGTCAGTCCTCCTTGTCAATACTCCATGTCGACTCCTCCATGTTGATCCTCCATGTCAGTCCTCCATGTTGCTCCTCAATGTCGGTCCTCCTTGTCGATCCTCCATGTTGATCCTACATGTCCCTCCTCCATTTAGATCCTATATGTTACTCCTCCATGTCGATCTTCCATATCGCTCCCCCATGTCACTCCAGAATGTCGCTCCTCCATGTCATTCCAGAAAGTCGCTCCACCATGTTCCTCCAGAATGTACCTCCTCGTTGTCAGTCTTCCATGTTGCTCCGTGATGTCGCTCCTCCATGTCGCTCTTCCATGTCGCTCCTCCATGTCACTCCTCCATGTCGATCCTCCATGTCGCTCCTAAATTCCACTCCTCAATGTCGATCCTCCATGTCTCGCCTCCATGTCGATCCTCCATGTCGCTCTTCCATGTCGCTCCTCCATGTCACTCTTCTATGTCGATCAACCATGTCACTCCTCCATGTCAATCCTCCATGTCGCTCCTAAATTCCACTCCTCAATGTCGATCCTCCATGTCACTCCTCCATGTCACTCCTCCTTGTTGATCCTCCATGTCAGTCCTCCATGTCGCTCCTCAATGTCGCTCCTCATTGTCGATCCTCAATGTCGCTCCTCCAGGTCGATCCTCCATGTTATTTCTCCATGTCGATCTTCCATATCGCTCCTCCATGTCACTCCAGAATGTCGCTCCTCCATGTCACTCCAGAATGTCTCTCCACCATGTTCCTCCAGAAAGTACCTCCTCGTTGTCAGTCTTCCATGTCGCTCCGTGATGTCTCTCCTCCATGTAGATCCTACATGTCGCTCTTCCATGTCGCTCCTCCATGTCACTCTTCCATGTCGATCCTCCATGTCACTCCTCCATGTCAATCCTCCATGTCGCTCCTCCATTCCACTCCTCAATGTCGATCCTCCATGTCACTCCTCCATGTCGATCCTCCATGTCGATCCTCCATTTAACTCCTTCATGTCACTCCAGAATGTCGCTCCTCCTTGTTACTCCTCCACATCGATCCTCCATGTCACTCCTCCATGTCTTCCATGTCGATACATGTTGATACTCCATATCGCTCCTCCATGTCACTCCAGAATGTCGCTCCTACTTGTCAATACAGATTTAACTCCAGAATGTCACTCCTCCATGTCGATCCTCCATGTCGATCTTCCATGTCTCCCCGCCATGTCACTCCTCCATCTCTACCATGTCACTCCTACATGTCACTTCTCCATGTCGATCAACCTTGATACTCCTCCATGTCGATCCTCTGTCGCTCCTCCATGTCGATCCTCAAAGTCAATCCTCCATGTAGATCCTACATGTCACTCCAGAATTTCAAACCAGAATTTAACTGTAGGATGTCACTCCTCCATGTCAGTCCTCCTTGTCAATACTCCATGTCGACTCCTCCATGTTGATCCTCCATGTCAGTCCTCCATGTTGCTCCTCAATGTCGGTCCTCCATGTCGCTCTGCGATGTCGCTCCTCCATGTAGCTCCTCCTAGTCGCTCTACCATGTTGCTCCTCCATGTCAGTCCTCCATGTTGCTCCTCAATGTTGCTCCTCCTTGTCGATCCTCCATATCGCTCTTCCATGTCACTCCACCATGTCACTCCTCCATTTAGATCAGACCTGGGCATTTTACGGCCCGCGGGCCACATCCGGCCCGTTGGCTGTCCCTGTCTGGCCCGCGTGAGGTCAAATAAATTAGAACATAAATAAAAAAATAGGCCTATTTATGCTGTGCACGCAATACGGCTGTGTTGCTTTTATTTTGAAAAGGTTTTTTTTATTTATGTAGTCACGCACATGCGTAGGTAAACAGCTACATGTGATGCTGGTAAGCTAAGCTAGCCCTCAACATGTCAGCCCACGGCAGCAAAAGAAAAATCGATACCGAATGCTGCCTTTTCAACAAGACATGGATTGCTAAATATTTATTTACAGAAGTCAAAGGTAAAGCCGTGTGCTTAGTTTGTGGTGTACAGGTCGCCGTGTTCAAGGATTACAATTTGAATCGCCACTACGTGACCAAACACGAGGAGAAATACAAGAACTTGTCTGAACAAGAGCGCGCAAGGGAGTCGGATGCTTTGCTAGCTGAGCTGCAAAACAGACAAGGACTTTTTACTAAACGTTGCACATCCTGAGATGCAGCTGTCAAGACAAGTTATGTCATATCCCACAAAATCGCTAGAAAAAGTAAACCGTTTTCTGACGGGGAGTTTATTAAGGAGTGTTTGCTGGACTCTGCTGCCCTAATATGCCCGGAGAAAAGGAGAGCTTTTGAGAACGTGCCCCTCTCCCATCGGACTGTAACGAGGAGGGTTGAGGACATCGCGGGGAATCTGGAACTTCAGCTGAAGAACAGAGCGGTCAGCTTCGACTATTTTTCCCTGGCTTTGGATGAGAGCTGCGATGTACGTGACACTGCCCAGCTACTCATTTTCATACGTGGGATATCTACGGACTTTAAAATCACGGAGGAGCTGGCAGCTCACTACTTGACTTCTACTCTTCCCTCAAAGAGGAGAACTTTCCACACATGAGGAGGCATGCTCAGAAGATTCTAGTCCTCTTTGGATCTACCTACGTATGTGAACAGACATTCTCAATGATGAAGTTCAACAAATCCAGATACAGATCCTCCATCACTGATGACCACCTCTCAGCTGTCCTTCGCATATCCACCCCAGATTTCAATGCACTTGTTCAAGCCCAGAGCAGGCTGGATTTTTCCCACTGAACAAGTAAAATTAACTGTAAAACATTAAAAGCATTTATTGCTTTTTGCATTAGGTTGACAATTGCCTATCTTTAACATACTGTAAAACACCTATTCAGTATTTGGGAAGATTAACATGTTAAAAATAAAATGAAACACTGATGCAATTATTGTTTTTACTGTTTATTACTTCTATAGGAGTATTTTCCTATATGACCTACACCACAATTTCATATATTTATATAAATATTTACAGAATATCCTTATTCTTCTGATTACCAGTAGCAACTAATCAAAAATATATAATTTAATGCTTTTTACAATGGGGAAAATAAATACTGAGCAGAATTAAGTTCAAGTTATTGATGGTTCGGCCCTCCAACACAACTCAGGTTTCTCATGTGGCCCCTTGTAAAAATTAATTGCCCACCCCTGATTTAGATCCTACATGTTCCTCCTCCATGTCGATCTCCCATGTCACTCCAGAATGTCACTCCTCCATGTCACTCCAGAATGTCGCTCCACCCTGTCCCTCCAGAATGTACCTCCTCGTTGTCAGTCCTCCATGTCGCTCCTCCATGTCGCTCCTCCATGTCGCTCCTCCATGTCGCTCCTCCATGTCAGTCCTCCATGTCGATCCTCAATGTCGCTCCTCATTGTCGATCCTCAATGTCGCTCCTCCATGTCGATCCTCAATGTCACTCCACCATGTGTTCCATGTCACTCCTCCGTGTTGCTCCTCAATGTGACTATTCCATGTCGATCCTCTATGTCTCTCGTCCCTGCTCCTCCATATCACTCCTTCTTGTTGCTCCTCCATGTCACCCCAGAATGTCGCTCCTCCATGTCACTCCAGAATGTCCCTCCAGAAAGACACTCCAGAATGTAATTCCTCCATATACCTCCTCCATCTCACTCGTCCATGTCGATCCTCTATTTCACACCTCCATGTCACTCCTCCCTGTCTTCCATGTCACTCCTCCATGTCACTGCTCCATGTCGATCCTCCATGTCGATCCTCCATGTTGCTCCTGCATTTCACTCCTCCATGTCTTCCATGTCGCTCCTCCATGTCACACAAGAATGTCGCTCCTCCATGTCACTCCAGAATGTCGCAGCAACATGTCCCTACAGAATGTACCTCCTCGTTGTCAGTCCTCCATGTCGCTCTGCGATGTCGCTCCTCCATGTAGCTCCTCCATGTGGATCCTTCATGTTACTCCTCTATGTCAATCCTACAAATCTCTCATCAATATCTCTCTAGAATGTCACTCCAGAATGTCGCTCCTCCATGTCACTCCAGAAAGTCCCTCCAGAATGTCCCTCCAAAATGTCCCTCCTCCATGTAACTCCTCAGTGTCGCTCCTCTTTCTCACTCCTCCAAGTCACTACTCAATGTCGGTTTTCCATGTCGACACATGTCGATCCTCCATGTCACTCCTCCTTGCTCCTCCATATCACTCCACCATGTCGCTCCTCCATGTCACTCCAGAATGTCGCTCCTCCATGTCACTCCATGTCACTTCGCCATGTCGTTCATCCATGTCAATCCTCCTAGTCGCTCCTCCTTGTTAATCATCCATGTCGCTCCTCCTTGTCACTCCTCCATGTCACTGCTCCATGTCGATCCTACATTTGATCTTCCATGTTGTTCCACCATATCAATCCTCCATGTCTTTCATGTCACTCCCCCATGTACCTCCTCCATGTCACTCCAGAATGTCGCTCCTCCATGTCACTCCAGAATTTAACTCCAGAATGTCACTCCTCCATGTCCCTCCTTCATATCACTCCTCCATGTTGATCCTCAATTTAACACCTCCATTTCACTCCTCAATGTCACTGCTCCATGTCGATCCTCCATGTCGATCCTCCATGTTGCTCCTGTATTTCACTCCTCCATGTCTTCCATGTCGCTCCTCCATGTCACTCCAGAATGTCGCTCCTCCATGTCACTCCAGAAAGTCGCTCCACCATGTTCCTCCAGAATGTACCTCCTCGTTGTCAGTCTTCCATGTCGCTCCGTGATGTCGCTCCTCCATGTAGATCCTCCATGTCGCTCTTCCATGTCGCTCCTCCATGTCACTCTTCCATGTCAACCCTCCATGTCGCTCCTAAATTCCACTCCTCAATGTCGATCCTCCATGTCACTCCTCCATGTCGATCCTCCATGTCGCTCCTCCATTTCACTCCTCCATGTCACTCCAGAATGTTGCTCCTCCAAGTCACTCCTCCATGTTGCTCCTCCATGTCACTCCTCCATATCTTCCATGTCACTCCACCGTGTCGCTCTTCCATATCACTCCAGAATGTCACTCCAGGATTAAACTCCAGACATTGATCCTCCATATCGCTCTTCCATGTCACTCCTCCATGTCACTCCTCCATTTAGATCCTACATGTTCCTCCTCTATGTCGATCTTCCATGTCACTTCAGAATGTCACTCCTCCATGTCACTCCAGAATGTCGCTCCACCCTGTCCCTCCAGAATGTACCTCCTTCATGTAGCTCCTCCATGTCGCTCCTCCATGTCGCTCCTCCATGTAGCTCCTCCATGTCGCTCCTCCATGTCGCTCCTCCATGTCTCTCCTCCATGTCGCTCCTCCATGTCGCTCCTCCATGTCTCTCCTCCATGTCGATCCTCAATGTCACTCCACCATGTGTTCCATGTCACTCCTCCGTGTTGCTCCTCAATGTGACTATTCCATGTCGATCCTCCATGTATCTCCTCCATGTCACCCCAGAATGCCGCTCCTCCATGTCACTCCAGAATGTCTTTCCAGAAATTAACTCCAGAACGTCACTCCTCCATGTCCCTCCTCCATGTCAATCCTCTATGTTGATCCTCTATTTCACACCTCCATGTCGCCCCTCCATATCACTCCTCCCTGTCTTCCATGTCAGTCCTGCATGTAACATGTCAATCCTCCATGTCGCTTCTCCATGTCACTTCTCCATGTCGCTGCTCAGTGTCGATCCTCCATGTCGATTCTCCATGTCACTCCTCCATGTCTCCCATGACAGCACATGTCGATCCTCCATGTGGCTCCTCCTTGCTCCTCCATATCACTCCACCATGTCGCTCCTCCATGTCACTCCACCATGTCACTCCTCCATGTAGCTCCTCCATGCAGATACTTCATGTTAAACCTCTATATTGCTCCTCCATGTCACTCCTCCGTGTCGCTCCTTCTTGTCACTTCTCCATGTCACTACTCAATGTCGATACCTCCATGTCACTCTAGAATGTCCCTCCAGAAAGTCACTCCAGAATGTCACTCCTCCATATACCTCCTCCATGTCGATCCTCTATTTCACACCTCCATGTCGCCCCTCCATATCACTCCTCCCTGTCTTCCATGTCAGTCCTGCATGTAACATGTCACTCCTCCATGTCGCTGCTCCATGTCGATCCTCCATTTCGATCCTCCATGTCACTCCTCCATGTCTTCGATGTCGACACATGTCGATCCTCCATGTGGCTCCTCCTTGCTCCTCCATATCACTCCACCATGTCGTTAATCCATGTCACTCCAGAATGTCGCTCCGCCAAGACCCCCTAAGGGGGGTCCCCCCCCATATCCTCCAGATTAAACTCCAGAATTTAACTCCTCCATGTCACTGCTTGATGCGATCCTCCATGTCGCTCCTCCATGTCGCTCCTCCCTTGTTACTCTCTCCACATCGATCCTCCATTTTGATCCTCCATGTTGCTCCTCCATATCACTCCACCATGTCCTCCAGAGTCTGTCACTCCATTGTCACTCCACCATGTCGCTCCTCCATGTCACTCATCCATGTTGATCCTACATGTCACTCCTCCACTTAGATCCTAAATGTTACTCTTCTATGTCGATCTTCCATTTCACTCCTCCATGTCACTCCAGAAAGTCGCTCCTCAATGTCACTCCAGAATGTCGTTCCACCATGTTCCTCCAGAATGTACCTCCTCGTTGTCAGTCTTCCATGTCTCTCCGTGATGTCGCTCCTCCATGTAGATCCTCCATGTCGCTCTTCCATGTCGCTCCTCCATGTCACTATTCCATGTCGATCCTCCATGTCACTCCTCCATGTCGATCCTCCATGTCACTCCTCCTTGCTCCTCCATATCACTCCACCATGTCGCTCCTCCATGTCACTCCAGAATGTCGCTCCTCCATGTCACTCCATGTCACTTCGCCATGTCGTTCATCCATGTCAATCTTCCTAGTCGCTCCTCCTTGTTAATCATCCATGTCGCTCCTCCTTGTCACTCCTCCATGTCACTGCTCCATGTCGATCCTACATTTGATCTTCCATGTTGTTCCACCATATCAATCCTCCATGTCTTTCATGTCACTCCCCCATGTACCTCCTCCATGTCACTCCAGAATGTCGCTCCTCCATGTCACTCCAGAATTTAACTCCAGAATGTCACTCCTCCATGTCCCTCCTTCATATCACTCCTCCATGTTGATCCTCAATTTAACACCTCCATTTCACTCCTCCATGTCACTGCTCCATGTCGATCCTCCATGTCGATCGTCCATGTTGCTCCTGTATTTCACTCCTCCATGTCTTCCATGTCGCTCCTCCATGTCACTCCAGAATGTCGCTCCTCCATGTCACTCCAGAAAGTCGCTCCACCATGTTCCTCCAGAATGTACCTCCTCGTTGTCAGTCTTCCATGTCGCTCCGTGATGTCGCTCCTCCATGTAGATCCGCCATGTCGCTCTTCCATGTCGCTCCTCCATGTCACTCTTCCATGTCAACCCTCCATGTCGCTCCTAAATTCCACTCCTCAATGTCGATCCTCCATGTCACTCCTCCATGTCGATCCTCCATGTCGCTCCTCCATTTCACTCCTCCATGTCACTCCAGAATGTTGCTCCTCCAAGTCACTCCTCCATGTTGCTCCTCCATGTCACTCCTCCATATCTTCCATGTCACTCCACCGTGTCGCTCCTCCATATCACTCCTGCATGTCATTCCTCCATGTCACTCCAGAATGTCGCTCCTCCATGTCACTCCAGAATGTCACTCCAGGATTAAACTCCAGACATTGATCCTCCATATCGCTCTTCCATGTCACTCCTCCATGTCACTCCTCCATTTAGCTCCTCCATGTCGCTCCTCCATGTAGCTCCTCCATGTCGCTCCTCCATGTCGCTCCTCCATGTCTCTCCTCCATGTCGCTCCTCCATGTCGATACTCAATGTCACTCCACCATGTGTTCCATGTCACTCCTCCGTGTTGCTCCTCAATGTGACTATTCCATGTCGATCCTCCATGTATCTCCTCCATGTCACCCCAGAATGCCGCTCCTCCATGTCACTCCAGAATGTCTTTCCAGAAATTAACTCCAGAACGTCACTCCGCCATGTCCCTCCTCCATGTCAATCCTCTATGTTGATCTTCCATATCACTCCTCCATATACCTCCTCCATGTCGATCCTCTATTTCACACCTCCATGTCGCCCCTCCATATCACTCCTCCCTGTCTTCCATGTCAGTCCTGCATGTAACATGTCAATCCTCCATGTCGCTTCTCCATGTCACTTCTCCATGTCGCTGCTCCATGTCGATCCTCCATGTCGATCCTCCATGTCACTCCTCCATGTCTCCCATGACAGCACATGTCGATCCTCAATGTGGCTCTTCCTTGCTCCTCCATATCACTCCACCATGTCGTTAATCCATGTCACTCCAGAATGTCGCTCCTCCATGTAACTCCAGAATATCACTCCAGATTGAACTCCAGAATTTCACTCCTCCATGTCACTGCTTGATGTTGCTCCTCCATGTCGATCCTCCATGTCGCTCCTCCTTGTTACTCCTCCACATCGATCCTCCATTTCGATCGTCCATGTTGCTCCTCCATATCACTCCACCATGTATCTACTCCCTTTCACTCCAGAATGTCGCTCCTCCATGTCACTCCACTATGTCGCTCCTCCATGTCACTCCTCCATGTCGATTCTCCATGTCACTCCTCCACTTAGATCCTAAATGTTACTCTTCTATGTCGATCTTCCATTTCACTCCTCCATGTCACTCCAGAAAGTCGCTCCTCAATGTCACTCCAGAATGTCGTTCCACCATGTTCCTCCAGAATGTACCTCCTCGTTGTCAGTCTTCCATGTCTCTCCGTGATGTCGCTCCTCCATGTAGATCCTCCATGTCGCTCTTCCATGTCGCTCCTCCATGTCACTATTCCATGTCGATCCTCTATGTCACTCCTCCTTGCTCCTCCATATCACTCCACCATGTCGCTCCTCCATGTCACTCCAGAATGTCGCTCCTCCATGTCACTCCATGTCACTTCGCCATGTCGTTCATCCATGTCAATCTTCCTAGTCGCTCCTCCTTGTTAATCATCCATGTCGCTCCTCCTTGTCACTCCTCCATGTCACTGCTCCATGTCGATCCTACATTTGATCTTCCATGTTGTTCCACCATATCAATCCTCCATGTCTTTCATGTCACTCCCCCATGTACCTCCTCCATGTCACTCCAGAATGTCGCTCCTCCATGTCACTCCAGAATTTAACTCCAGAATGTCACTCCTCCATGTCCCTCCTTCATATCACTCCTCCATGTTGATCCTCAATTTAACACCTCCATTTTACTCCTCCATGTCACTGCTCCATGTCGATCCTCCATGTCGATCGTCCATGTTGCTCCTGTATTTCACTCCTCCATGTCTTCCATGTCGCTCCTCCATGTCACTCCAGAATGTCGCTCCTCCATGTCACTCCAGAAAGTCGCTCCACCATGTTCCTCCAGAATGTACCTCCTCGTTGTCAGTCTTCCATGTCGCTCCGTGATTTCGCTCCTCCATGTAGATCCTCCATGTCGCTCTTCCATGTCGCTCCTCCATGTCACTCTTCCATGTCAACCCTCCATGTCGCTCCTAAATTCCACTCCTCAATGTCGATCCTCCATGTCACTCCTCCATGTCGATCCTCCATGTCGCTCCTCCATTTCACTCCACCATGTCACTCCAGAATGTTGCTCCTCCAAGTCACTCCTCCATGTTGCTCCTCCATGTCACTCCTCCATATCTTCCATGTCACTCCACCGTGTCGCTCCTCCATATCACTCCTGCATGTCATTCCTCCATGTCACTCCAGAATGTCGCTCCTCCATGTCACACCAGAATGTCACTCCAGGATTAATCTCCAGACATTGATCCTCCATATCGCTCTTCCATGTCACTCCTCCATGTCACTCCTCCATTTAGATCCTACATGTTCCTCCTCTATGTCGATCTTCCATGTCACTTCAGAATGTCACTCCTCCATGTCACTCCAGAATGTCGCTCCACCCTGTCCCTCCAGAATGTACCTCCTTCATGTAGCTCCTCCATGTCGCTCCTCCATGTCGCTCCTCCATGTAGCTCCTCCATGTCGCTCCTCCATGTCGCTCCTCCATGTCTCTCCTCCATGTCGCTCCTCCATGTCGCTCCTCCATGTCGCTCCTCCATGTCTCTCCTCCATGTCGATCCTCAATGTCACTCCACCATGTGTTCCATGTCACTCCTCCGTGTTGCTCCTCAATGTGACTATTCCATGTCGATCCTCCATGTATCTCCACCATGTCACCCCAGAATGCCGCTCCTCCATGTCACTCCAGAATGTCTTTCCAGAAATTAACTCCAGAACGTCACTCCTCCATGTCCCTCCTCCATGTCAATCCTCTATGTTGATCCTCCATATCACTCCTCCATATACCTCCGCCATGTCGATCCTCTATTTCACACCTCCATGTCGCCCCTCCATATCACTCCTCCCTGTCTTCCATGTCAGTCCTGCATGTAACATGTCAATCCTCCATGTCGCTTCTCCATGTCACTTCTCCATGTCGCTGCTCCATGTCGATCCTCCATGTCGATCCTCCATGTCACTCCTCCATGTCTCCCATGACAGCACATGTCGATCCTCCATGTGGCTCTTCCTTGCTCCTCCATATCACTCCACCATGTCGTTAATCCATGTCACTCCAGAATGTCGCTCCTCCATGTAACTCCAGAATATCACTCCAGATTGAACTCCAGAATTTCACTCCTCCATGTCACTGCTTGATGTTGCTCCTCCATGTCGATCCTCCATGTCGCTCCTCCTTGTTACTCCTCCACATCGATCCTCCATTTCGATCGTCCATGTTGCTTCTCCATATCACTCCACCATGTATCTACTCCCTTTCACTCCAGAATGTCGCTCCTCCATGTCACTCCACTATGTCGCTCCTCCATGTCACTCCTCCATGTCGATCCTCCATGTCACTCCTCCACTTAGATCCTAAATGTTACTCTTCTATGTCGATCTTCCATTTCACTCCTCCATGTCACTCCAGAAAGTCGCTCCTCAATGTCACTCCAGAATGTCGTTCCACCATGTTCCTCCAGAATGTACCTCCTCGTTGTCAGTCTTCCATGTCTCTCCGTGATGTCGCTCCTCCATGTAGATCCTCCATGTCGCTCTTCCATGTCGATCCTCCATGTCACTCCTCCATGTCGATCCTCCATGTCACTCCTCCTTGCTCCTCCATATCACTCCACCATGTCGCTCCTCCATGTCACTCCAGAATGTCGCTCCTCCATGTCACTCCATGTCACTTCGCCATGTCGTTCATCCATGTCAATCTTCCTAGTCGTTCCTCCTTGTTAATCATCCATGTCGCTCCTCCTTGTCACTCCTCCATGTCACTGCTCCATGTCGATCCTACATTTGATCTTCCATGTTGTTCCACCATATCAATCCTCCATGTCTTTCATGTCACTCCCCCATGTACCTCCTCCATGTCACTCCAGAATGTCGCTCCTCCATGTCACTCCAGAATTTAACTCCAGAATGTCACTCCTCCATGTCCCTCCTTCATATCACTCCTCCATGTTGATCCTCAATTTAACACCTCCATTTCACTCCTCCATGTCACTGCTCCATGTCGATCCTCCATGTCGATCGTCCATGTTGCTCCTGTATTTCACTCCTCCATGTCTTCCATGTCGCTCCTCCATGTCACTCCAGAATGTCGCTCCTCCATGTCACTCCAGAAAGTCGCTCCACCATGTTCCTCCAGAATGTACCTCCTCGTTGTCAGTCTTCCATGTCGCTCCGTGATGTCGCTCCTCCATGTAAATCCTCCATGTCGCACTTCCATGTCGCTCCTCCATGTCACTCTTCCATGTCAACCCTCCATGTCGCTCCTAAATTCCACTCCTCAATGTCGATCCTCCATGTCACTCCTCCATGTCGATCCTCCATGTCGCTCCTCCATTTCACTCCTCCATGTCACTCCAGAATGTTGCTCCTCCAAGTCACTCCTCCATGTTGCTCCTCCATGTCACTCCTCCATATCTTCCATGTCACTCCACCGTGTCGCTCCTCCATATCACTCCAGAATGTCACTCCAGGATTAAACTCCAGACATTGATCCTCCATATCGCTCTTCCATGTCACTCCTCCATGTCACTCCTCCATTTAGATCCTACATGTTCCTCCTCTATGTCGATCTTCCATGTCACTTCAGAATGTCACTCCTCCATGTCACTCCAGAATGTCGCTCCACCCTGTCCCTCCAGAATGTACCTCCTTCATGTAGCTCCTCCATGTCGCTCCTCCATGTCGCTCCTCCATGTAGCTCCTCCATGTCGCTCCTCCATGTCGCTCCTCCATGTCTCTCCTCCATGTCGCTCCTCCATGTCGCTCCTCCATGTCTCTCCTCCATGTCGATCCTCAATGTCACTCCACCATGTGTTCCATGTCACTCCTCCGTGTTGCTCCTCAATGTGACTATTCCATGTCGATCCTCCATGTATCTCCTCCATGTCACCCCAGAATGCCGCTCCTCCATGTCACTCCAGAATGTCTTTCAAGAAATTAACTCCAGAACGTCACTCCTCCATGTCCCCCCTCCATGTCAATCCTCTATGTTGATCCTCTATTTCACACCTCCATGTCGCCCCTCCATATCACTCCTCCCTGTCTTCCATGTCAGTCCTGCATGTAACATGTCAATCCTCCATGTCGCTTCTCCATGTCACTTCTCCATGTCGCTGCTCCGTGTCGATCCTCCATGTCGATTCTCCATGTCACTCCTCCATGTCTCCCATGACAGCACATGTCGATCCTCCATGTGGCTCCTCCTTGCTCCTCCATATCACTCCACCATGTCGCTCCTCCATGTCACTCCACCATGTCACTCCTCCATGTAGCTCCTCCATGCAGATACTTCATGTTAAACCTCTATATTGCTCCTCCATGTCACTCCTCCGTGTCGCTCCTTCTTGTCACTTCTCCATGTAGTGACATGTCGTTAATCCATGTCACTCCAGAATGTCGCTCCTCCATGTCACTCCAGAATATCACTCCAGATTAAACTCCAGAATTTAACTCCTCCATGTCACTGCTTGATGTCGATCCTCCATGTCGCTCCTCCATGTCGCTCCTCCTTGTTACTCCTCCACATCGATCCTCCATTTTGATCCTCCATGTTGCTCCTCCATATCACTCCACCATGTCTCTACTCCCTGTCACTCCAGAATGTCGCTCCTCCATGTCA
The DNA here is from genome assembly GCF_043250625.1 of Sebastes fasciatus. Classification (NCBI taxonomy): domain Eukaryota; kingdom Metazoa; phylum Chordata; class Actinopteri; order Perciformes; family Sebastidae; genus Sebastes; species Sebastes fasciatus. The sequence goes on from NC_133812.1 coordinate 127,761, forward strand.
CTCCACCATGTCGCTCCTCCATGTCACTCATCCATGTCGATCCTACATGTCACTCCTCCACTTAGATCCTAAATGTTACTCCTCCATGTCGATCTTCCATATCGCTCCGCCATGTCACTCCAGAATGTCGCTCCTCAATTTCACTCCAGAATGTCCCTCCGCCATGTCACTCCAGAATGTCACTCCTCCTTGTCCCTCCGCCATGTCACTCCTCCATGTCGATCCTCTATTTCGCTCCTCCATGTCGCTCCTCCATGTCACTGCTCCATGTCGATCGTCCATTTAAGTCCTCCATGTTGCTCCACCATGTCATTCCACCATCTCTTCCATGTCACTTCCCCATTTAACTCATCCATGTCAATCCTCCATGTCGCTTCTCCATGTCACTTCTCCATGTCGCTGCTCCGTGTCGATCCTCCATGTCGATCCTCCATGTCACTCCTCCATGTCTCCCATGACAGCACATGTCGATCCTCCATGTGGCTCTTCCTTGCTCCTCCATATCACTCCACCATGTCGTTAAACCATGTCACTCCAGAATGTCGCTCCTCCATGTAACTCCAGAATATCACTCCAGATTGAACTCCAGAATTTCACTCCTCCATGTCACTGCTTGATGTTGCTCCTCCATGTCGATCCTCCATTTCGCTCCTCCTTGTTACTCCTCCACATCGATCCTCCATTTCGATCGTCCATGTTGCTCCTCCATATCACTCCACCATGTATCTACTCCCTTTCACTCCAGAATGTCGCTCATCCATGTCACTCCACTATGTCGCTCCTCCATGTCACTCCTCCATGTCGATCCTCCATGTCACTCCTCCACTTAGATCCTAAATGTTACTCTTCTATGTCGATCTTCCATTTCACTCCTCCATGTCACTCCAGAAAGTCGCTCCTCAATGTCACTCCAGAATGTCGTTCCACCATGTTCCTCCAGAATGTACCTCCTCGTTGTCAGTCTTCCATGTCTCTCCGTGATGTCGCTCCTCCATGTAGATCCTCCATGTCGCTCTTCCATGTCGCTCCTCCATGTCACTATTCCATGTCGATCCTCCATGTCACTCCTCCATGTCGATCCTCCATGTCACTCCTCCTTGCTCCTCCATATCACTCCACCATGTCGCTCCTCCATGTCACTCCAGAATGTCGCTCCTCCATGTCACTCCATGTCACTTCGCCATGTCGTTCATCCATGTCAATCTTCCTAGTCGCTCCTCCTTGTTAATCATCCATGTTGCTTCTCCTTGTCACTCCTCCATGTCACTGCTCCATGTCGATCCTACATTTGATCTTCCATGTTGTTCCACCATATCAATCCTCCATGTCTTTCATGTCACTCCCCCATGTACCTCCTCCATGTCACTCCAGAATTTCGCTCCTCCATGTCACTCCAGAATTTAACTCCAGAATGTCACTCCTCCATGTCCCTCCTTCATATCACTCCTCCATGTTGATCCTCAATTTAACACCTCCATTTCACTCCTCCATGTCACTGCTCCATGTCGATCCTCCATGTCGATCGTCCATGTTGCTCCTGTATTTCACTCCTCCATGTCTTCCATGTCGCTCATCCATGTCACTCCAGAATGTCGCTCCTCCATGTCACTCCAGAAAGTCGCTCCACCATGTTCCTCCAGAATGTACCTCCTCGTTGTCAGTCTTCCATGTCGCTCCGTGATGTCGCTCCTCCATGTAGATCCTCCATGTCGCTCTTCCATGTCGCTCCTCCATGTCACTCTTCCATGTCAACCCTCCATGTCGCTCCTAAATTCCACTCCTCAATGTCGATCCTCCATGTCACTCCTCCATGTCGATCCTCCATGTCGCTCCTCCATTTCACTCCACCATGTCACTCCAGAATGTTGCTCCTCCAAGTCACTCCTCCATGTTGCTCCTCCATGTCACTCCTCCATATCTTCCATGTCACTCCACCGTGTCGCTCCTCCATATCACTCCTGCATGTCATTCCTCCATGTCACTCCAGAATGTCGCTCCTCCATGTCACACCAGAATGTCACTCCAGGATTAAACTCCAGACATTGATCCTCCATATCGCTCTTCCATGTCACTCCTCCATGTCACTCCTCCATTTAGATCCTACATGTTCCTCCTCTATGTCGATCTTCCATGTCACTTCAGAATGTCACTCCTCCATGTCACTCCAGAATGTCGCTCCACCCTGTCCCTCCAGAATGTACCTCCTTCATGTAGCTCCTCCATGTCGCTCCTCCATGTCGCTCCTCCATGTCGCTCCTCCATGTCGCTCCTCCATGTCGCTCCTCCATGTCTCTCCTCCATGTCGCTCCTCCATGTCGCTCCTCCATGTCTCTCCTCCATGTCGATCCTCAATGTCACTCCACCATGTGTTCCATGTCACTCCTCCGTGTTGCTCCTCAATGTGACTATTCCATGTCGATCCTCCATGTATCTCCACCATGTCACCCCAGAATGCCGCTCCTCCATGTCACTCCAGAATGTCTTTCCAGAAATTAACTCCAGAACGTCACTCCTCCATGTCCCTCCTCCATGTCAATCCTCTATGTTGATCCTCCATATCACTCCTCCATATACCTCCGCCATGTCGATCCTCTATTTCACACCTCCATGTCGCCCCTCCATATCACTCCTCCCTGTCTTCCATGTCAGTCCTGCATGTAACATGTCAATCCTCCATGTCGCTTCTCCATGTCACTTCTCCATGTCGCTGCTCCATGTCGATCCTCCATGTCGATCCTCCATGTCACTCCTCCATGTCTCCCATGACAGCACATGTCGATCCTCCATGTGGCTCTTCCTTGCTCCTCCATATCACTCCACCATGTCGTTAAACCATGTCACTCCAGAATGTCGCTCCTACATGTAACTCCAGAATATCACTCCAGATTGAACTCCAGAATTTCACTCCTCCATGTCACTGCTTGATGTTGCTCCTCCATGTCGATCCTCCATGTCGCTCCTCCTTGTTACTCCTCCACATCGATCCTCCATTTCGATCGTCCATGTTGCTCCTCCATATCACTCCACCATGTATCTACTCCCTTTCACTCCAGAATGTCGCTCCTCCATGTCACTCCACTATGTCGCTCCTCCATGTCACTCCTCCATGTCGATCCTCCATGTCACTCCTCCACTTAGATCCTAAATGTTACTCTTCTATGTCGATCTTCCATTTCACTCCTCCATGTCACTCCAGAAAGTCGCTCCTCAATGTCACTCCAGAATGTCGTTCCACCATGTTCCTCCAGAATGTACCTCCTCGTTGTCAGTCTTCCATGTCTCTCCGTGATGTCGCTCCTCCATGTAGATCCTCCATGTCGCTCTTCCATGTCGCTCCTCCATGTCACTATTCCATGTCGATCCTCCATGTCACTCCTCCATGTCGATCCTCCATGTCACTCCTCCTTGCTCCTCCATATCACTCCACCATGTCGCTCCTCCATGTCACTCCAGAATGTCGCTCCTCCATGTCACTCCATGTCACTTCGCCATGTCGTTCATCCATGTCAATCTTCCTAGTCGCTCCTCCTTGTTAATCATCCATGTCGCTCCTCCTTGTCACTCCTCCATGTCACTGCTCCATGTCGATCCTACATTTGATCTTCCATGTTGTTCCACCATATCAATCCTCCATGTCTTTCATGTCACTCCCCCATGTACCTCCTCCATGTCACTCCAGAATGTCGCTCCTCCATGTCAATCCAGAATTTAACTCCAGAATGTCACTCCTCCATGTCCCTCCTTCATATCACTCCTCCATGTTGATCCTCAATTTAACACCTCCATTTCACTCCTCAATGTCACTGCTCCATGTCGATCCTCCATGTCGATCCTCCATGTTGCTCCTGTATTTCACTCCTCCATGTCTTCCATGTCGCTCCTCCATGTCACTCCAGAATGTCGCTCCTCCATGTCACTCCAGAAAGTCGCTCCACCATGTTCCTCCAGAATGTACCTCCTCGTTGTCAGTCTTCCATGTCGCTCCGTGATGTCGCTCCTCCATGTATATCCTCCATGTCGCTCTTCCATGTCGCTCCTCCATGTCACTCTTCCATGTCAACCCTCCATGTCGCTCCTAAATTCCACTCCTCAATGTCGATCCTCCACGTCACTCCTCCATGTCGATCCTCCATGTCGCTCCTCCATTTCACTCCTCCATGTCACTCCAGAATGTTGCTCCTCCAAGTCACTCCTCCATGTTGCTCCTCCATGTCACTCCTCCATATCTTCCATGCCACTCCACCGTGTCGCTCCTCCATATCACTCCTGCATGTCATTCCTCCATGTCACTCCAGAATGTCGCTCCTCCATGTCACTCCAGAATGTCACTCCAGGATTAAACTCCAGACATTGATCCTCCATATCGCTCTTCCATGTCACTCCTCCATGTCACTCCTCCATGTAGCTCCTCCATGTCGCTCCTCCATGTCGCTCCTCCATGTAGCTCCTCCATGTCGCTCCTCCATGTCGCTCCTCCATGTCTCTCCTCCATGTCGCTCCTCCATTTCACTCCGCCATGTCACTCCAGAATGTTGCTCCTCCAAGTCACTCCTCCATGTTGCTCCTCCATGTCACTCCTCCATATCTTCCATGCCACTCCACCGTGTCGCTCCTCCATATCACTCCTGCATGTCATTCCTCCATGTCACTCCAAAATGTCGCTCCTCCATGTCACTCCAGAATGTCACTCCAGGATTAAACTCCAGACATTGATCCTCCATATCGCTCTTCCATGTCACTCCTCCATGTCACTCCTCCATGTAGCTCCTCCATGTCGCTCCTCCATGTCGCTCCTCCATGTAGCTCCTCCATGTCGCTCCTCCATGTCGCTCCTCCATGTCTCTCCTCCATGTCGCTCCTCCATGTCGATACTCAATGTCACTCCACCATGTGTTCCATGTCACTCCTCCGTGTTGCTCCTCAATGTGACTATTCCATGTCGATCCTCCATGTATCTCCTCCATGTCACCCCAGAATGCCGCTACTCCATGTCACTCCAGAATGTCTTTCCAGAAATTAACTCCAGAACGTCACTCCTCCATGTCCCTCCTCCATGTCAATCCTCTATGTTGATCCTCCATATCACTCCTCCATATACCTCCTCCATGTCGATCCTCTATTTCACACCTCCATGTCGCCCCTCCATATCACTCCTCCCTGTCTTCCATGTCAGTCCTGCATGTAACATGTCAATCCTCCATGTCGCTTCTCCATGTCACTTCTCCATGTCGCTGCTCCATGTCGATCCTCCATGTCGATCCTCCATGTCACTCCTCCATGTCTCCCATGACAGCACATGTCGATCCTCCATGTGGCTCTTCCTTGCTCCTCCATATCACTCCACCATGTCGTTAATCCATGTCACTCCAGAATGTCGCTCCGCCATGTAACTCCAGAATATCACTCCAGATTGAACTCCAGAATTTCACTCCTCCATGTCACTGCTTGATGTTGCTCCTCCATGTCGATCCTCCATGTCGCTCCTCCTTGTTACTCCTCCACATCGATCCTCCATTTCGATCGTCCATGTTGCTCCTCCATATCACTCCACCATGTATCTACTCCCTTTCACTCCAGAATGTCGCTCCTCCATGTCACTCCACTATGTCGCTCCTCCATGTCACTCCTCCATGTCGATCCTCCATGTCACTCCTCCACTTAGATCCTAAATGTTACTCTTCTATGTCGATCTTCCATTTCACTCCTCCATGTCACTCCAGAAAGTCGCTCCTCAATGTCACTCCAGAATGTCGTTCCACCATGTTCCTCCAGAATGTACCTCCTCGTTGTCAGTCTTCCATGTCTCTCCGTGATGTCGCTCCTCCATGTAGATCCTCAATTTAACACCTCCATTTCACTCCTCAATGTCACTGCTCCATGTCGATCCTCCATGTCGATCCTCCATGTTGCTCCTGTATTTCACTCCTCCATGTCTTCCATGTCGCTCCTCCATGTCACTCCAGAATGTCGCTCCTCCATGTCACTCCAGAAAGTCGCTCCACCATGTTCCTCCAGAATGTACCTCCTCGTTGTCAGTCTTCCATGTCGCTCCGTGATGTCGCTCCTCCATGTATATCCTCCATGTCGCTCTTCCATGTCGCTCCTCCATGTCACTCTTCCATGTCAACCCTCCATGTCGCTCCTAAATTCCACTCCTCAATGTCGATCCTCCACGTCACTCCTCCATGTCGATCCTCCATGTCGCTCCTCCATTTCACTCCTCCATGTCACTCCAGAATGTTGCTCCTCCAAGTCACTCCTCCATGTTGCTCCTCCATGTCACTCCTCCATATCTTCCATGCCACTCCACCGTGTCGCTCCTCCATATCACTCCTGCATGTCATTCCTCCATGTCACTCCAGAATGTCGCTCCTCCATGTCACTCCAGAATGTCACTCCAGGATTAAACTCCAGACATTGATCCTCCATATCGCTCTTCCATGTCACTCCTCCATGTCACTCCTCCATGTAGCTCCTCCATGTCGCTCCTCCATGTCGCTCCTCCATGTAGCTCCTCCATGTCGCTCCTCCATGTCGCTCCTCCATGTCTCTCCTCCATGTCGCTCCTCCATGTCGATACTCAATGTCACTCCACCATGTGTTCCATGTCACTCCTCCGTGTTGCTCCTCAATGTGACTATTCCATGTCGATCCTCCATGTATCTCCTCCATGTCACCCCAGAATGCCGCTACTCCATGTCACTCCAGAATGTCTTTCCAGAAATTAACTCCAGAACGTCACTCCTCCATGTCCCTCCTCCATGTCAATCCTCTATGTTGATCCTCCATATCACTCCTCCATATACCTCCTCCATGTCGATCCTCTATTTCACACCTCCATGTCGCCCCTCCATATCACTCCTCCCTGTCTTCCATGTCAGTCCTGCATGTAACATGTCAATCCTCCATGTCGCTTCTCCATGTCACTTCTCCATGTCGCTGCTCCATGTCGATCCTCCATGTCGATCCTCCATGTCACTCCTCCATGTCTCCCATGACAGCACATGTCGATCCTCCATGTGGCTCTTCCTTGCTCCTCCATATCACTCCACCATGTCGTTAATCCATGTCACTCCAGAATGTCGCTCCTCCATGTAACTCCAGAATATCACTCCAGATTGAACTCCAGAATTTCACTCCTCCATGTCACTGCTTGATGTTGCTCCTCCATGTCGATCCTCCATGTCGCTCCTCCTTGTTACTCCTCCACATCGATCCTCCATTTCGATCGTCCATGTTGCTCCTCCATATCACTCCACCATGTATCTACTCCCTTTCACTCCAGAATGTCGCTCCTCCATGTCACTCCACTATGTCGCTCCTCCATGTCACTCCTCCATGTCGATCCTCCATGTCACTCCTCCACTTAGATCCTAAATGTTACTCTTCTATGTCGATCTTCCATTTCACTCCTCCATGTCACTCCAGAAAGTCGCTCCTCAATGTCACTCCAGAATGTCGTTCCACCATGTTCCTCCAGAATGTACCTCCTCGTTGTCAGTCTTCCATGTCTCTCCGTGATGTCGCTCCTCCATGTAGATCCTCAATTTAACACCTCCATTTCACTCCTCAATGTCACTGCTCCATGTCGATCCTCCATGTCGATCCTCCATGTTGCTCCTGTATTTCACTCCTCCATGTCTTCCATGTCGCTCCTCCATGTCACTCCAGAATGTCGCTCCTCCATGTCACTCCAGAAAGTCGCTCCACCATGTTCCTCCAGAATGTACCTCCTCGTTGTCAGTCTTCCATGTCGCTCCGTGATGTCGCTCCTCCATGTATATCCTCCATGTCGCTCTTCCATGTCGCTCCTCCATGTCACTCTTCCATGTCAACCCTCCATGTCGCTCCTAAATTCCACTCCTCAATGTCGATCCTCCACGTCACTCCTCCATGTCGATCCTCCATGTCGCTCCTCCATTTCACTCCTCCATGTCACTCCAGAATGTTGCTCCTCCAAGTCACTCCTCCATGTTGCTCCTCCATGTCACTCCTCCATATCTTCCATGCCACTCCACCGTGTCGCTCCTCCATATCACTCCTGCATGTCATTCCTCCATGTCACTCCAGAATGTCGCTCCTCCATGTCACTCCAGAATGTCACTCCAGGATTAAACTCCAGACATTGATCCTCCATATCGCTCTTCCATGTCACTCCTCCATGTCACTCCTCCATGTAGCTCCTCCATGTCGCTCCTCCATGTCGCTCCTCCATGTAGCTCCTCCATGTCGCTCCTCCATGTCGCTCCTCCATGTCTCTCCTCCATGTCGCTCCTCCATGTCGATACTCAATGTCACTCCACCATGTGTTCCATGTCACTCCTCCGTGTTGCTCCTCAATGTGACTATTCCATGTCGATCCTCCATGTATCTCCTCCATGTCACCCCAGAATGCCGCTACTCCATGTCACTCCAGAATGTCTTTCCAGAAATTAACTCCAGAACGTCACTCCTCCATGTCCCTCCTCCATGTCAATCCTCTATGTTGATCCTCCATATCACTCCTCCATATACCTCCTCCATGTCGATCCTCTATTTCACACCTCCATGTCGCCCCTCCATATCACTCCTCCCTGTCTTCCATGTCAGTCCTGCATGTAACATGTCAATCCTCCATGTCGCTTCTCCATGTCACTTCTCCATGTCGCTGCTCCATGTCGATCCTCCATGTCGATCCTCCATGTCACTCCTCCATGTCTCCCATGACAGCACATGTCGATCCTCCATGTGGCTCTTCCTTGCTCCTCCATATCACTCCACCATGTCGTTAATCCATGTCACTCCAGAATGTCGCTCCTCCATGTAACTCCAGAATATCACTCCAGATTGAACTCCAGAATTTCACTCCTCCATGTCACTGCTTGATGTTGCTCCTCCATGTCGATCCTCCATGTCGCTCCTCCTTGTTACTCCTCCACATCGATCCTCCATTTCGATCGTCCATGTTGCTCCTCCATATCACTCCACCATGTATCTACTCCCTTTCACTCCAGAATGTCGCTCCTCCATGTCACTCCACTATGTCGCTCCTCCATGTCACTCCTCCATGTCGATCCTCCATGTCACTCCTCCACTTAGATCCTAAATGTTACTCTTCTATGTCGATCTTCCATTTCACTCCTCCATGTCACTCCAGAAAGTCGCTCCTCAATGTCACTCCAGAATGTCGTTCCACCATGTTCCTCCAGAATGTACCTCCTCGTTGTCAGTCTTCCATGTCTCTCCGTGATGTCGCTCCTCCATGTAGATCCTCAATTTAACACCTCCATTTCACTCCTCAATGTCACTGCTCCATGTCGATCCTCCATGTCGATCCTCCATGTTGCTCCTGTATTTCACTCCTCCATGTCTTCCATGTCGCTCCTCCATGTCACTCCAGAATGTCGCTCCTCCATGTCACTCCAGAAAGTCGCTCCACCATGTTCCTCCAGAATGTACCTCCTCGTTGTCAGTCTTCCATGTCGCTCCGTGATGTCGCTCCTCCATGTATATCCTCCATGTCGCTCTTCCATGTCGCTCCTCCATGTCACTCTTCCATGTCAACCCTCCATGTCGCTCCTAAATTCCACTCCTCAATGTCGATCCTCCACGTCACTCCTCCATGTCGATCCTCCATGTCGCTCCTCCATTTCACTCCTCCATGTCACTCCAGAATGTTGCTCCTCCAAGTCACTCCTCCATGTTGCTCCTCCATGTCACTCCTCCATATCTTCCATGCCACTCCACCGTGTCGCTCCTCCATATCACTCCTGCATGTCATTCCTCCATGTCACTCCAGAATGTCGCTCCTCCATGTCACTCCAGAATGTCACTCCAGGATTAAACTCCAGACATTGATCCTCCATATCGCTCTTCCATGTCACTCCTCCATGTCACTCCTCCATGTAGCTCCTCCATGTCGCTCCTCCATGTCGCTCCTCCATGTAGCTCCTCCATGTCGCTCCTCCATGTCGCTCCTCCATGTCTCTCCTCCATGTCGCTCCTCCATGTCGATACTCAATGTCACTCCACCATGTGTTCCATGTCACTCCTCCGTGTTGCTCCTCAATGTGACTATTCCATGTCGATCCTCCATGTATCTCCTCCATGTCACCCCAGAATGCCGCTACTCCATGTCACTCCAGAATGTCTTTCCAGAAATTAACTCCAGAACGTCACTCCTCCATGTCCCTCCTCCATGTCAATCCTCTATGTTGATCCTCCATATCACTCCTCCATATACCTCCTCCATGTCGATCCTCTATTTCACACCTCCATGTCGCCCCTCCATATCACTCCTCCCTGTCTTCCATGTCAGTCCTGCATGTAACATGTCAATCCTCCATGTCGCTTCTCCATGTCACTTCTCCATGTCGCTGCTCCATGTCGATCCTCCATGTCGATCCTCCATGTCACTCCTCCATGTCTCCCATGACAGCACATGTCGATCCTCCATGTGGCTCTTCCTTGCTCCTCCATATCACTCCACCATGTCGTTAATCCATGTCACTCCAGAATGTCGCTCCTCCATGTAACTCCAGAATATCACTCCAGATTGAACTCCAGAATTTCACTCCTCCATGTCACTGCTTGATGTTGCTCCTCCATGTCGATCCTCCATGTCGCTCCTCCTTGTTACTCCTCCACATCGATCCTCCATTTCGATCGTCCATGTTGCTCCTCCATATCACTCCACCATGTATCTACTCCCTTTCACTCCAGAATGTCGCTCCTCCATGTCACTCCACTATGTCGCTCCTCCATGTCACTCCTCCATGTCGATCCTCCATGTCACTCCTCCACTTAGATCCTAAATGTTACTCTTCTATGTCGATCTTCCATTTCACTCCTCCATGTCACTCCAGAAAGTCGCTCCTCAATGTCACTCCAGAATGTCGTTCCACCATGTTCCTCCAGAATGTACCTCCTCGTTGTCAGTCTTCCATGTCTCTCCGTGATGTCGCTCCTCCATGTAGATCCTCAATTTAACACCTCCATTTCACTCCTCAATGTCACTGCTCCATGTCGATCCTCCATGTCGATCCTCCATGTTGCTCCTGTATTTCACTCCTCCATGTCTTCCATGTCGCTCCTCCATGTCACTCCAGAATGTCGCTCCTCCATGTCACTCCAGAAAGTCGCTCCACCATGTTCCTCCAGAATGTACCTCCTCGTTGTCAGTCTTCCATGTCGCTCCGTGATGTCGCTCCTCCATGTATATCCTCCATGTCGCTCTTCCATGTCGCTCCTCCATGTCACTCTTCCATGTCAACCCTACATGTCGCTCCTAAATTCCACTCCTCAATGTCGATCCTCCACGTCACTCCTCCATGTCGATCCTCCATGTCGCTCCTCCATTTCACTCCTCCATGTCACTCCAGAATGTTGCTCCTCCAAGTCACTCCTCCATGTTGCTCCTCCATGTCACTCCTCCATATCTTCCATGCCACTCCACCGTGTCGCTCCTCCATATCACTCCTGCATGTCATTCCTCCATGTCACTCCAGAATGTCGCTCCTCCATGTCACTCCAGAATGTCACTCCAGGATTAAACTCCAGACATTGATCCTCCATATCGCTCTTCCATGTCACTCCTCCATGTCACTCCTCCATGTAGCTCCTCCATGTCGCTCCTCCATGTCGCTCCTCCATGTAGCTCCTCCATGTCGCTCCTCCATGTCGCTCCTCCATGTCTCTCCTCCATGTCGCTCCTCCATGTCGATACTCAATGTCACTCCACCATGTGTTCCATGTCACTCCTCCGTGTTGCTCCTCAATGTGACTATTCCATGTCGATCCTCCATGTATCTCCTCCATGTCACCCCAGAATGCCGCTACTCCATGTCACTCCAGAATGTCTTTCCAGAAATTAACTCCAGAACGTCACTCCTCCATGTCCCTCCTCCATGTCAATCCTCTATGTTGATCCTCCATATCACTCCTCCATATACCTCCTCCATGTCGATCCTCTATTTCACACCTCCATGTCGCCCCTCCATATCACTCCTCCCTGTCTTCCATGTCAGTCCTGCATGTAACATGTCAATCCTCCATGTCGCTTCTCCATGTCACTTCTCCATGTCGCTGCTCCATGTCGATCCTCCATGTCGATCCTCCATGTCACTCCTCCATGTCTCCCATGACAGCACATGTCGATCCTCCATGTGGCTCTTCCTTGCTCCTCCATATCACTCCACCATGTCGTTAATCCATGTCACTCCAGAATGTCGCTCCTCCATGTAACTCCAGAATATCACTCCAGATTGAACTCCAGAATTTCACTCCTCCATGTCACTGCTTGATGTTGCTCCTCCATGTCGATCCTCCATGTCGCTCCTCCTTGTTACTCCTCCACATCGATCCTCCATTTCGATCGTCCATGTTGCTCCTCCATATCACTCCACCATGTATCTACTCCCTTTCACTCCAGAATGTCGCTCCTCCATGTCACTCCACTATGTCGCTCCTCCATGTCACTCCTCCATGTCGATCCTCCATGTCACTCCTCCACTTAGATCCTAAATGTTACTCTTCTATGTCGATCTTCCATTTCACTCCTCCATGTCACTCCAGAAAGTCGCTCCTCAATGTCACTCCAGAATGTCGTTCCACCATGTTCCTCCAGAATGTACCTCCTCGTTGTCAGTCTTCCATGTCTCTCCGTGATGTCGCTCCTCCATGTAGATCCTCCATGTCGCTCTTCCATGTCGCTCCTCCATGTCACTATTCCATGTCGATCCTCCATGTCACTCCTCCTTGCTCCTCCATATCACTCCACCATGTCGCTCCTCCATGTCACTCCAGAATGTCGCTCCTCCATGTCACTCCATGTCACTTCGCCATGTCGTTCATCCATGTCAATCTTCCTAGTCGCTCCTCCTTGTCACTCCTCCATGTCACTGCTCCATGTCGATCCTACATTTGATCTTCCATGTTGTTCCACCATATCAATCCTCCATGTCTTTCATGTCACTCCCCCATGTACCTCCTCCATGTCACTCCAGAATGTCGCTCCTCCATGTCACTCCAGAATTTAACTCCAGAATGTCACTCCTCCATGTCCCTCCTTCATATCACTCCTCCATGTTGATCCTCATTTTAACACCTCCATTTCACTCCTCCATGTCACTGCTCCATGTCGATCCTCCATGTCGATCGTCCATGTTGCTCCTGTATTTCACTCCTCCATGTCTTCCATGTCGCTCCTCCATGTCACTCCAGAATGTCGCTCCTCCATGTCACTCCAGAAAGTCGCTCCACCATGTTCCTCCAGAATGTACCTCCTCGTTGTCAGTCTTCCATGTCGCTCCGTGATGTCGCTCCTCCATGTATATCCTCCATGTCGCTCTTCCATGTCGCTCCTCCATGTCACTCTTCCATGTCAACCCTCCATGTCGCTCCTAAATTCCACTCCTCAATGTCGATCCTCCACGTCACTCCTCCATGTCGATCCTCCATGTCGCTCCTCCATTTCACTCCTCCATGTCACTCCAGAATGTTGCTCCTCCAAGTCACTCCTCCATGTTGCTCCTCCATGTCACTCCTCCATATCTTCCATGCCACTCCACCGTGTCGCTCCTCCATATCACTCCTGCATGTCATTCCTCCATGTCACTCCAGAATGTCGCTCCTCCATGTCACTCCAGAATGTCACTCCAGGATTAAACTCCAGACATTGATCCTCCATATCGCTCTTCCATGTCACTCCTCCATGTCACTCCTCCATGTAGCTCCTCCATGTCGCTCCTCCATGTCGCTCCTCCATGTAGCTCCTCCATGTCGCTCCTCCATGTCGCTCCTCCATGTCTCTCCTCCATGTCGCTCCTCCATGTCGATACTCAATGTCACTCCACCATGTGTTCCATGTCACTCCTCCGTGTTGCTCCTCAATGTGACTATTCCATGTCGATCCTCCATGTATCTCCTCCATGTCACCCCAGAATGCCGCTACTCCATGTCACTCCAGAATGTCTTTCCAGAAATTAACTCCAGAACGTCACTCCTCCATGTCCCTCCTCCATGTCAATCCTCTATGTTGATCCTCCATATCACTCCTCCATATACCTCCTCCATGTCGATCCTCTATTTCACACCTCCATGTCGCCCCTCCATATCACTCCTCCCTGTCTTCCATGTCAGTCCTGCATGTAACATGTCAATCCTCCATGTCGCTTCTCCATGTCACTTCTCCATGTCGCTGCTCCATGTCGATCCTCCATGTCGATCCTCCATGTCACTCCTCCATGTCTCCCATGACAGCACATGTCGATCCTCCATGTGGCTCTTCCTTGCTCCTCCATATCACTCCACCATGTCGTTAATCCATGTCACTCCAGAATGTCGCTCCTCCATGTAACTCCAGAATATCACTCCAGATTGAACTCCAGAATTTCACTCCTCCATGTCACTGCTTGATGTTGCTCCTCCATGTCGATCCTCCATGTCGCTCCTCCTTGTTACTCCTCCACATCGATCCTCCATTTCGATCGTCCATGTTGCTCCTCCATATCACTCCACCATGTATCTACTCCCTTTCACTCCAGAATGTCGCTCCTCCATGTCACTCCACTATGTCGCTCCTCCATGTCACTCCTCCATGTCGATCCTCCATGTCACTCCTCCACTTAGATCCTAAATGTTACTCTTCTATGTCGATCTTCCATTTCACTCCTCCATGTCACTCCAGAAAGTCGCTCCTCAATGTCACTCCAGAATGTCGTTCCACCATGTTCCTCCAGAATGTACCTCCTCGTTGTCAGTCTTCCATGTCTCTCCGTGATGTCGCTCCTCCATGTAGATCCTCCATGTCGCTCTTCCATGTCGCTCCTCCATGTCACTATTCCATGTCGATCCTCCATGTCACTCCTCCTTGCTCCTCCATATCACTCCACCATGTCGCTCCTCCATGTCACTCCAGAATGTCGCTCCTCCATGTCACTCCATGTCACTTCGCCATGTCGTTCATCCATGTCAATCTTCCTAGTCGCTCCTCCTTGTCACTCCTCCATGTCACTGCTCCATGTCGATCCTACATTTGATCTTCCATGTTGTTCCACCATATCAATCCTCCATGTCTTTCATGTCACTCCCCCATGTACCTCCTCCATGTCACTCCAGAATGTCGCTCCTCCATGTCACTCCAGAATTTAACTCCAGAATGTCACTCCTCCATGTCCCTCCTTCATATCACTCCTCCATGTTGATCCTCATTTTAACACCTCCATTTCACTCCTCCATGTCACTGCTCCATGTCGATCCTCCATGTCGATCGTCCATGTTGCTCCTGTATTTCACTCCTCCATGTCTTCCATGTCGCTCCTCCATGTCACTCCAGAATGTCGCTCCTCCATGTCACTCCAGAAAGTCGCTCCACCATGTTCCTCCAGAATGTACCTCCTCGTTGTCAGTCTTCCATGTCGCTCCGTGATGTCGCTCCTCCATGTAGATCCTCCATGTCGCTCTTCCATGTCGCTCCTCCATGTCACTCTTCCATGTCAACCCTCCATGTCGCTCCTAAATTCCACCCCTCAATGTCGATCCTCCATGTCACTCCTCCATGTCGATCCTCCATGTCGCTCCTCCATTTCACTCCACCATGTCACTCCAGAATGTTGCTCCTCCAAGTCACTCCTCCATGTTGCTCCTCCATGTCACTCCTCCATATCTTCCATGTCACTCCACCGTGTCGCTCCTCCATATCACTCCTGCATGTCATTCCTCCATGTCACTCCAGAATGTCGCTCCTCCATGTCACACCAGAATGTCACTCCAGGATTAAACTCCAGACATTGATCCTCCATATCGCTCTTCCATGTCACTCCTCCATGTCACTCCTCCATTTAGATCCTACATGTTCCTCCTCTATGTCGATCTTCCATGTCACTTCAGAATGTCACTCCTCCATGTCACTCCAGAATGTCGCTCCACCCTGTCCCTCCAGAATGTACCTCCTTCATGTAGCTCCTCCATGTCGCTCCTCCATGTCGCTCCTCCATGTAGCTCCTCCATGTCGCTCCTCCATGTCGCTCCTCCATGTCTCTCCTCCATGTCGCTCCTCCATGTCGCTCCTCCATGTCTCTCCTCCATGTCGATCCTCAATGTCACTCCACCATGTGTTCCATGTCACTCCTCCGTGTTGCTCCTCAATGTGACTATTCCATGTCGATCCTCCATGTATCTCCACCATGTCACCCCAGAATGCCGCTCCTCCATGTCACTCCAGAATGTCTTTCCAGAAATTAACTCCAGAACGTCACTCCTCCATGTCCCTCCTTCATGTCAATCCTCTATGTTGATCCTCCATATCACTCCTCCATATACCTCCGCCATGTCGATCCTCTATTTCACACCTCCATGTCGCCCCTCCATATCACTCCTCCCTGTCTTCCATGTCAGTCCTGCATGTAACATGTCAATCCTCCATGTCGCTTCTCCATGTCACTTCTCCATGTCGCTGCTCCATGTCGATCCTCCATGTCGATCCTCCATGTCACTCCTCCATGTCTCCCATGACAGCACATGTCGATCCTCCATGTGGCTCTTCCTTGCTCCTCCATATCACTCCACCATGTCGTTAATCCATGTCACTCCAGAATGTCGCTCCTCCATGTAACTCCAGAATATCACTCCAGATTGAACTCCAGAATTTCACTCCTCCATGTCACTGCTTGATGTTGCTCCTCCATGTCGATCCTCCATGTCGCTCCTCCTTGTTACTCCTCCACATCGATCCTCCATTTCGATCGTCCATGTTGCTCCTCCATATCACTCCACCATGTATCTACTCCCTTTCACTCCAGAATGTCGCTCCTCCATGTCACTCCACTATGTCGCTCCTCCATGTCACTCCTCCATGTCGATCCTCCATGTCACTCCTCCACTTAGATCCTAAATGTTACTCTTCTATGTCGATCTTCCATTTCACTCCTCCATGTCACTCCAGAAAGTCGCTCCTCAATGTCACTCCAGAATGTCGTTCCACCATGTTCCTCCAGAATGTACCTCCTCGTTGTCAGTCTTCCATGTCTCTCCGTGATGTCGCTCCTCCATGTAGATCCTCAATTTAACACCTCCATTTCACTCCTCAATGTCACTGCTCCATGTCGATCCTCCATGTCGATCCTCCATGTTGCTCCTGTATTTCACTCCTCCATGTCTTCCATGTCGCTCCTCCATGTCACTCCAGAATGTCGCTCCTCCATGTCACTCCAGAAAGTCTCTCCACCATGTTCCTCCAGAATGTACCTCCTCGTTGTCAGTCTTCCATGTCGCTCCGTGATGTCGCTCCTCCATGTATATCCTCCATGTCGCCCTTCCATGTCGCTCCTCCATGTCACTCTTCCATGTCAACCCTCCATGTCGCTCCTAAATTCCACTCCTCAATGTCGATCCTCCACGTCACTCCTCCATGTCGATCCTCCATGTCGCTCCTCCATTTCACTCCTCCATGTCACTCCAGAATGTTGCTCCTCCAAGTCACTCCTCCATGTTGCTCCTCCATGTCACTCCTCCATATCTTCCATGCCACTCCACCGTGTCGCTCCTCCATATCACTCCTGCATGTCATTCCTCCATGTCACTCCAGAATGTCGCTCCTCCATGTCACTCCAGAATGTCACTCCAGGATTAAACTCCAGACATTGATCCTCCATATCGCTCTTCCATGTCACTCCTCCATGTCACTCCTCCATGTAGCTCCTCCATGTCGCTCCTCCATGTCGCTCCTCCATGTAGCTCCTCCATGTCGCTCCTCCATGTCGCTCCTCCATGTCTCTCCTCCATGTCGCTCCTCCATGTCGATACTCAATGTCACTCCACCATGTGTTCCATGTCACTCCTCCGTGTTGCTCCTCAATGTGACTATTCCATGTCGATCCTCCATGTATCTCCTCCATGTCACCCCAGAATGCCGCTACTCCATGTCACTCCAGAATGTCTTTCCAGAAATTAACTCCAGAACGTCACTCCTCCATGTCCCTCCTCCATGTCAATCCTCTATGTTGATCCTCCATATCACTCCTCCATATACCTCCTCCATGTCGATCCTCTATTTCACACCTCCATGTCGCCCCTCCATATCACTCCTCCCTGTCTTCCATGTCAGTCCTGCATGTAACATGTCAATCCTCCATGTCGCTTCTCCATGTCACTTCTCCATGTCGCTGCTCCATGTCGATCCTCCATGTCGATCCTCCATGTCACTCCTCCATGTCTCCCATGACAGCACATGTCGATCCTCCATGTGGCTCTTCCTTGCTCCTCCATATCACTCCACCATGTCGTTAATCCATGTCACTCCAGAATGTCGCTCCTCCATGTAACTCCAGAATATCACTCCAGATTGAACTCCAGAATTTCACTCCTCCATGTCACTGCTTGATGTTGCTCCTCCATGTCGATCCTCCATGTCGCTCCTCCTTGTTACTCCTCCACATCGATCCTCCATTTCGATCGTCCATGTTGCTCCTCCATATCACTCCACCATGTATCTACTCCCTTTCACTCCAGAATGTCGCTCCTCCATGTCACTCCACTATGTCGCTCCTCCATGTCACTCCTCCATGTCGATCCTCCATGTCACTCCTCCACTTAGATCCTAAATGTTACTCTTCTATGTCGATCTTCCATTTCACTCCTCCATGTCACTCCAGAAAGTCGCTCCTCAATGTCACTCCAGAATGTCGTTCCACCATGTTCCTCCAGAATGTACCTCCTCGTTGTCAGTCTTCCATGTCTCTCCGTGATGTCGCTCCTCCATGTAGATCCTCCATGTCGCTCTTCCATGTCGCTCCTCCATGTCACTATTCCATGTCGATCCTCCATGTCACTCCTCCTTGCTCCTCCATATCACTCCACCATGTCGCTCCTCCATGTCACTCCAGAATGTCGCTCCTCCATGTCACTCCATGTCACTTCGCCATGTCGTTCATCCATGTCAATCTTCCTAGTCGCTCCTCCTTGTTAATCATCCATGTCGCTCCTCCTTGTCACTCCTCCATGTCACTGCTCCATGTCGATCCTACATTTGATCTTCCATGTTGTTCCACCATATCAATCCTCCATGTCTTTCATGTCACTCCCCCATGTACCTCCTCCATGTCACTCCAGAATGTCGCTCCTCCATGTCACTCCAGAATTTAACTCCAGAATGTCACTCCTCCATGTCCCTCCTTCATATCACTCCTCCATGTTGATCCTCATTTTAACACCTCCATTTCACTCCTCCATGTCACTGCTCCATGTCGATCCTCCATGTCGATCGTCCATGTTGCTCCTGTATTTCACTCCTCCATGTCTTCCATGTCGCTCCTCCATGTCACTCCAGAATGTCGCTCCTCCATGTCACTCCAGAAAGTCGCTCCACCATGTTCCTCCAGAATGTACCTCCTCGTTGTCAGTCTTCCATGTCGCTCCGTGATGTCGCTCCTCCATGTAGATCCTCCATGTCGCTCTTCCATGTCGCTCCTCCATGTCACTCTTCCATGTCAACCCTCCATGTCGCTCCTAAATTCCACTCCTCAATGTCGATCCTCCATGTCACTCCTCCATGTCGATCCTCCATGTCGCTCCTCCATTTCACTCCACCATGTCACTCCAGAATGTTGCTCCTCCAAGTCACTCCTCCATGTTGCTCCTCCATGTCACTCCTCCATATCTTCCATGTCACTCCACCGTGTCGCTCCTCCATATCACTCCTGCATGTCATTCCTCCATGTCACTCCAGAATGTTGCTCCTCCATGTCACACCAGAATGTCACTCCAGGATTAAACTCCAGACATTGATCCTCCATATCGCTCTTCCATGTCACTCCTCCATGTCACTCCTCCATTTAGATCCTACATGTTCCTCCTCTATGTCGATCTTCCATGTCACTTCAGAATGTCACTCCTCCATGTCACTCCAGAATGTCGCTCCACCCTGTCCCTCCAGAATGTACCTCCTTCATGTAGCTCCTCCATGTCGCTCCTCCATGTCGCTCCTCCATGTAGCTCCTCCATGTCGCTCCTCCATGTCGCTCCTCCATGTCTCTCCTCCATGTCGCTCCTCCATGTCGCTCCTCCATGTCTCTCCTCCATGTCGATCCTCAATGTCAATCCACCATGTGTTCCATGTCACTCCTCCGTGTTGCTCCTCAATGTGACTATTCCATGTCGATCCTCCATGTATCTCCACCATGTCACCCCAGAATGCCGCTCCTCCATGTCACTCCAGAATGTCTTTCCAGAAATTAACTCCAGAACGTCACTCCTCCATGTCCCTCCTCCATGTCAATCCTCTATGTTGATCCTCCATATCACTCCTCCATATACCTCCGCCATGTCGATCCTCTATTTCACACCTCCATGTCGCCCCTCCATATCACTCCTCCCTGTCTTCCATGTCAGTCCTGCATGTAACATGTCAATCCTCCATGTCGCTTCTCCATGTCACTTCTCCATGTCGCTGCTCCATGTCGATCCTCCATGTCGATCCTCCATGTCACTCCTCCATGTCTCCCATGACAGCACATGTCGATCCTCCATGTGGCTCTTCCTTGCTCCTCCATATCACTCCACCATGTCGTTAATCCATGTCACTCCAGAATGTCGCTCCTCCATGTAACTCCAGAATATCACTCCAGATTGAACTCCAGAATTTCACTCCTCCATGTCACTGCTTGATGTTGCTCCTCCATGTCGATCCTCCATGTCGCTCCTCCTTGTTACTCCTCCACATCGATCCTCCATTTCGATCGTCCATGTTGCTCCTCCATATCACTCCACCATGTATCTACTCCCTTTCACTCCAGAATGTCGCTCCTCCATGTCACTCCACTATGTCGCTCCTCCATGTCACTCCTCCATGTCGATCCTCCATGTCACTCCTCCACTTAGATCCTAAATGTTACTCTTCTATGTCGATCTTCCATTTCACTCCTCCATGTCACTCCAGAAAGTCGCTCCTCAATGTCACTCCAGAATGTCGTTCCACTATGTTCCTCCAGAATGTACCTCCTCGTTGTCAGTCTTCCATGTCTCTCCGTGATGTCGCTCCTCCATGTAGATCCTCCATGTCGCTCTTCCATGTCGCTCCTCCATGTCACTATTCCATGTCGATCCTCCATGTCACTCCTCCATGTCGATCCTCCATGTCACTCCTCCTTGCTCCTCCATATCACTCCACCATGTCGCTCCTCCATGTCACTCCAGAATGTCGCTCCTCCATGTCACTCCATGTCACTTCGCCATGTCGTTCATCCATGTCAATCTTCCTAGTCGCTCCTCCTTGTTAATCATCCATGTCGCTCCTCTTTGTCACTCCTCCATGTCACTGCTCCATGTCGATCCTACATTTGATCTTCCATGTTGTTCCACCATATCAATCCTCCATGTCTTTCATGTCACTCCCCCATGTACCTCCTCCATGTCACTCCAGAATGTCGCTCCTCCATGTCACTCCAGAATTTAACTCCAGAATGTAACTCCTCCATGTCCCTCCTTCATATCACTCCTCCATGTTGATCCTCAATTTAACACCTCCATTTCACTCCTCCATGTCACTGCTCCATGTCGATCCTCCATGTCGATCGTCCATGTTGCTCCTGTATTTCACTCCTCCATGTCTTCCATGTCGCTCCTCCATGTCACTCCAGAATGTCGCTCCTCCATGTCACTCCAGAAAGTCGCTCCACCATGTTCCTCCAGAATGTACCTCCTCGTTGTCAGTCTTCCATATCGCTCCGTGATGTCGCTCCTCCATGTAAATCCTCCATGTCGCTCTTCCATGTCGCTCCTCCATGTCACTCTTCCATGTCAACCCTCCATGTCGCTCCTAAATTCCACTCCTCAATGTCGATCCTCCATGTCACTCCTCCATGTCGATCCTCCATGTCGCTCCTCCATTTCACTCCTCCATGTCACTCCATAATGTTGCTCCTCCAAGTCACTCCTCCATGTTGCTCCTCCATGTCACTCCTCCATATCTCACATGTCACTCCACCGTGTCGCTCCTCCATATCACTCCTGCATGTCATTCCTCCATGTCACTCCAGAATGTCGCTCCTCCATGTCACACCAGAATGTCACTCCAGGATTAAACTCCAGACATTGATCCTCCATATCGCTCTTCCATGTCACTCCTCCATGTCACTCCTCCATTTAGATCCTACATGTTCCTCCTCTATGTCGATCTTCCATGTCACTTCAGAATGTCACTCCTCCATGTCACTCCAGAATGTCGCTCCACCCTGTCCCTCCAGAATGTACCTCCTTCATGTAGCTCCTCCATGTCGCTCCTCCATGTCGCTCCTCCATGTAGCTCCTCCATGTCGCTCCTCCATGTCGCTCCTCCATGTCTCTCCTCCATGTCGCTCCTCCATGTCGCTCCTCCATGTCTCTCCTCCATGTCGATCCTCAATGTCACTCCACCATGTGTTCCATGTCACTCCTCCGTGTTGCTCCTCAATGTGACTATTCCATGTCGATCCTCCATGTATCTCCACCATGTCACCCCAGAATGCCGCTCCTCCATGTCACTCCAGAATGTCTTTCCAGAAATTAACTCCAGAACGTCACTCCTCCATGTCCCTCCTCCATGTCAATCCTCTATGTTGATCCTCCATATCACTCCTCCATATACCTCCGCCATGTCGATCCTCTATTTCACACCTCCATGTCGCCCCTCCATATCACTCCTCCGTCTTCCATGTCAGTCCTGCATGTAACATGTCAATCCTCCATGTCGCTTCTCCATGTCACTTCTCCATGTCGCTGCTCCATGTCGATCCTCCATGTCGATCCTCCATGTCACTCCTCCATGTCTCCCATGACAGCACATGTCGATCCTCCATGTGGCTCTTCCTTGCTCCTCCATATCACTCCACCATGTCGTTAAACCATGTCACTCCAGAATGTCGCTCCTCCATGTAACTCCAGAATATCACTCCAGATTGAACTCCAGAATTTCACTCCTCCATGTCACTGCTTGATGTTGCTCCTCCATGTCGATCCTCCATGTCGCTCCTCCTTGTTACTCCTCCACATCGATCCTCCATTTCGATCGTCCATGTTGCTCCTCCATATCACTCCACCATGTATCTACTCCCTTTCACTCCAGAATGTCGCTCCTCCATGTCACTCCACTATGTCGCTCCTCCATGTCACTCCTCCATGTCGATCCTCCATGTCACTCCTCCACTTAGATCCTAAATGTTACTCTTCTATGTCGATCTTCCATTTCACTCCTCCATGTCACTCCAGAAAGTCGCTCCTCAATGTCACTCCAGAATGTCGTTCCACCATGTTCCTCCAGAATGTACCTCCTCGTTGTCAGTCTTCCATGTCTCTCCGTGATGTCGCTCCTCCATGTAGATCCTCCATGTCGCTCTTCCATGTCGCTCCTCCATGTCACTATTCCATGTCGATCCTCCATGTCACTCCTCCATGTCGATCCTCCATGTCACTCCTCCTTGCTCCTCCATATCACTCCACCATGTCGCTCCTCCATGTCACTCCAGAATGTCGCTCATCCATGTCACTCCATGTCACTTCGCCATGTCGTTCATCCATGTCAATCTTCCTAGTCGCTCCTCCTTGTTAATCATCCATGTCGCTCCTCCTTGTCACTCCTCCATGTCACTGCTCCATGTCGATCCTACATTTGATCTTCCATGTTGTTCCACCATATCAATCCTCCATGTCTTTCATGTCACTCCCCCATGTACCTCCTCCATGTCACTCCAGAATGTCGCTCCTCCATGTCACTCCAGAATTTAACTCCAGAATGTCACTCCTCCATGTCCCTCCTTCATATCACTCCTCCATGTTGATCCTCAATTTAACACCTCCATTTCACTCCTCAATGTCACTGCTCCATGTCGATCCTCCATGTCGATCCTCCATGTTGCTCCTGTATTTCACTCCTCCATGTCTTCCATGTCGCTCCTCCATGTCACTCCAGAATGTCGCTCCTCCATGTCACTCCAGAAAGTCGCTCCACCATGTTCCTCCAGAATGTACCTCCTCGTTGTCAGTCTTCCATGTCGCTCCGTGATGTCGCTCCTCCATGTATATCCTCCATGTCGCTCTTCCATGTCGCTCCTCCATGTCACTCTTCCATGTCAACCCTCCATGTCGCTCCTAAATTCCACTCCTCAATGTCGATCCTCCACGTCACTCCTCCATGTCGATCCTCCATGTCGCTCCTCCATTTCACTCCTCCATGTCACTCCAGAATGTTGCTCCTCCAAGTCACTCCTCCATGTTGCTCCTCCATGTCACTCCTCCATATCTTCCATGCCACTCCACCGTGTCGCTCCTCCATATCACTCCTGCATGTCATTCCTCCATGTCACTCCAGAATGTCGCTCCTCCATGTCACTCCAGAATGTCACTCCAGGATTAAACTCCAGACATTGATCCTCCATATCGCTCTTCCATGTCACTCCTCCATGTCACTCCTCCATGTAGCTCCTCCATGTCGCTCCTCCATGTCGCTCCTCCATGTAGCTCCTCCATGTCGCTCCTCCATGTCGCTCCTCCATGTCTCTCCTCCATGTCGCTCCTCCATGTCGATACTCAATGTCACTCCACCATGTGTTCCATGTCACTCCTCCGTGTTGCTCCTCAATGTGACTATTCCATGTCGATCCTCCATGTATCTCCTCCATGTCACCCCAGAATGCCGCTCCTCCATGTCACTCCAGAATGTCTTTCCAGAAATTAACTCCAGAACGTCACTCCTCCATGTCCCTCCTCCATGTCAATCCTCTATGTTGATCCTCCATATCACTCCTCCATATACCTCCTCCATGTCGATCCTCTATTTCACACCTCCATGTCGCCCCTCCATATCACTCCTCCCTGTCTTCCATGTCAGTCCTGCATGTAACATGTCAATCCTCCATGTCGCTTCTCCATGTCACTTCTCCATATCGCTGCTCCATGTCGATCCTCCATGTCGATCCTCCATGTCACTCCTCCATGTCTCCCATGACAGCACATGTCGATCCTCCATGTGGCTCTTCCTTGCTCCTCCATATCACTCCACCATGTCGTTAATCCATGTCACTCCAGAATGTCGCTCCTCCATGTAACTCCAGAATATCACTCCAGATTGAACTCCAGAATTTCACTCCTCCATGTCACTGCTTGATGTTGCTCCTCCATGTCGATCCTCCATGTCGCTCCTCCTTGTTACTCCTCCACATCGATCCTCCATTTCGATCGTCCATGTTGCTCCTCCATATCACTCCACCATGTATCTACTCCCTTTCACTCCAGAATGTCGCTCCTCCATGTCACTCCACTATGTCGCTCCTCCATGTCACTCCTCCATGTCGATCCTCCATGTCACTCCTCCACTTAGATCCTAAATGTTACTCTTCTATGTCGATCTTCCATTTCACTCCTCCATGTCACTCCAGAAAGTCGCTCCTCAATGTCACTCCAGAATGTCGTTCCACCATGTTCCTCCAGAATGTACCTCCTCGTTGTCAGTCTTCCATGTCTCTCCGTGATGTCGCTCCTCCATGTAGATCCTCCATGTCGCTCTTCCATGTCGCTCCTCCATGTCACTATTCCATGTCGATCCTCCATGTCACTCCTCCTTGCTCCTCCATATCACTCCACCATGTCGCTCCTCCATGTCACTCCAGAATGTCGCTCCTCCATGTCACTCCATGTCACTTCGCCATGTCGTTCATCCATGTCAATCTTCCTAGTCGCTCCTCCTTGTTAATCATCCATGTCGCTCCTCCTTGTCACTCCTCCATGTCACTGCTCCATGTCGATCCTACATTTGATCTTCCATGTTGTTCCACCATATCAATCCTCCATGTCTTTCATGTCACTCCCCTATGTACCTCCTCCATGTCACTCCAGAATGTCGCTCCTCCATGTCACTCCAGAATTTAACTCCAGAATGTCACTCCTCCATGTCCCTCCTTCATATCACTCCTCCATGTTGATCCTCAATTTAACACCTCCATTTCACTCCTCCATGTCACTGCTCCATGTCGATCCTCCATGTCGATCGTCCATGTTGCTCCTGTATTTCACTCCTCCATGTCTTCCATGTCGCTCCTCCATGTCACTCCAGAATGTCGCTCCTCCATGTCACTCCAGAAAGTCGCTCCACCATGTTCCTCCAGAATGTACCTCCTCGTTGTCAGTCTTCCATGTCGCTCCGTGATGTCGCTCCTCCATGTAGATCCTCCATGTCGCTCTTCCATGTCGCTCCTCCATGTCACTCTTCCATGTCAACCCTCCATGTCGCTCCTAAATTCCACTCCTCAATGTCGATCCTCCATGTCACTCCTCCATGTCGATCCTCCATGTCGCTCCTCCATTTCACTCCACCATGTCACTCCAGAATGTTGCTCCTCCAAGTCACTCCTCCATGTTGCTCCTCCATGTCACTCCTCCATATCTTCCATGTCACTCCACCGTGTCGCTCCTCCATATCACTCCTGCATGTCATTCCTCCATGTCACTCCAGAATGTCGCTCCTCCATGTCACACCAGAATGTCACTCCAGGATTAAACTCCAGACATTGATCCTCCATATCGCTCTTCCATGTCACTCCTCCATGTCACTCCTCCATTTAGATCCTACATGTTCCTCCTCTATGTCGATCTTCCATGTCACTCCAGAATGTCGCTCCACCCTGTCCCTCCAGAATGTACCTCCTTCATGTAGCTCGTCCATGTCGCTCCTCCATGTCGCTCCTCCATGTAGCTCCTCCATGTCGCTCCTCCATGTCGCTCCTCCATGTCTCTCCTCCATGTCGCTCCTCCATGTCGCTCCTCCATGTCTCTCCTCCATGTCGATCCTCAATGTCACTCCACCATGTGTTCCATGTCACTCCTCCGTGTTGCTCCTCAATGTGACTATTCCATGTCGATCCTCCATGTATCTCCACCATGTCACCCCAGAATGCCGCTCCTCCATGTCACTCCAGAATGTCTTTCCAGAAATTAACTCCAGAACGTCACTCCTCCATGTCCCTCCTCCATGTCAATCCTCTATGTTGATCCTCCATATCACTCCTCCATATACCTCCGCCATGTCGATCCTCTATTTCACACCTCCATGTCGCCCCTCCATATCACTCCTCCCTGTCTTCCATGTCAGTCCTGCATGTAACATGTCAATCCTCCATGTCGCTTCTCCATGTCACTTCTCCATGTCGCTGCTCCATGTCGATCCTCCATGTCGATCCTCCATGTCACTCCTCCATGTCTCCCATGACAGCACATGTCGATCCTCCATGTGGCTCTTCCTTGCTCCTCCATATCACTCCACCATGTCGTTAATCCATGTCACTCCAGAATGTCGCTCCTCCATGTAACTCCAGAATATCACTCCAGATTGAACTCCAGAATTTCACTCCTCCATGTCACTGCTTGATGTCGCTCCTCCATGTCGATCCTCCATGTCGCTCCTCCTTGTTACTCCTCCACATCGATCCTCCATTTCGATCGTCCATGTTGCTCCTCCATATCACT
The DNA here is from genome assembly GCF_043250625.1 of Sebastes fasciatus. NCBI lineage: Eukaryota > Metazoa > Chordata > Actinopteri > Perciformes > Sebastidae > Sebastes > Sebastes fasciatus. The sequence continues at coordinate 155,226 of NC_133812.1, forward strand.
CCACCATGTATCTACTCCCTTTCACTCCAGAATGTCGCTCCTCCATGTCACTCCACTATGTCGCTCCTCCATGTCACTCCTCCATGTCGATCCTCCATGTCACTCCTCCACTTAGATCCTAAATGTTACTCTTCTATGTCGATCTTCCATTTCACTCCTCCATGTCACTCCAGAAAGTCGCTCCTCAATGTCACTCCAGAATGTCGTTCCACCATGTTCCTCCAGAATGTACCTCCTCGTTGTCAGTCTTCCATGTCTCTCCGTGATGTCGCTCCTCCATGTAGATCCTCCATGTCGCTCTTCCATGTCGCTCCTCCATGTCACTATTCCATGTCGATCCTCCATGTCACTCCTCCATGTCGATCCTCAATGTCACTCCTCCTTGCTCCTCCATATCACTCCACCATGTCGCTCCTCCATGTCACTCCAGAATGTCGCTCCTCCATGTCACTCCATGTCACTTCGCCATGTCGTTCATCCATGTCAATCTTCCTAGTCGCTCCTCCTTGTTAATCATCCATGTCGCTCCTCCTTGTCACTCCTCCATGTCACTGCTCCATGTCGATCCTACATTTGATCTTCCATGTTGTTCCACCATATCAATCCTCCATGTCTTTCATGTCACTCCCCCATGTACCTCCTCCATGTCACTCCAGAATGTCGCTCCTCCATGTCACTCCAGAATTTAACTCCAGAATGTCACTCCTCCATGTCCCTCCTTCATATCACTCCTCCATGTTGATCCTCAATTTAACACCTCCATTTCACTCCTCCATGTCACTGCTCCATGTCGATCCTCCATGTCGATCGTCCATGTTGCTCCTGTATTTCACTCCTCCATGTCTTCCATGTCGCTCCTCCATGTCACTCCAGAATGTCGCTCCACCATGTCACTCCAGAAAGTCGCTCCACCATGTTCCTCCAGAATGTACCTCCTCGTTGTCAGTCTTCCATGTCGCTCCGTGATGTCGCTCCTCCATGTAGATCCTCCATGTCGCTCTTCCATGTCGCTCCTCCATGTCACTCTTCCATGTCAACCCTCCATGTCGCTCCTAAATTCCACTCCTCAATGTCGATCCTCCATGTCACTCCTCCATGTCGATCCTCCATGTCGCTCCTCCATTTCACTCCACCATGTCACTCCAGAATGTTGCTCCTCCAAGTCACTCCTCCGTGTTGCTCCTCAATGTGACTATTCCATGTCGATCCTCCATGTATCTCCACCATGTCACCCCAGAATGCCGCTCCTCCATGTCACTCCAGAATGTCTTTCCAAAAATTAACTCCAGAACGTCACTCCTCCATGTCCCTCCTCCATGTCAATCCTCTATGTTGATCCTCCATATCACTCCTCCATATACCTCCGCCATGTCGATCCTCTATTTCACACCTCCATGTCGCCCCTCCATATCACTCCTCCCTGTCTTCCATGTCAGTCCTGCATGTAACATGTCAATCCTCCATGTCGCTTCTCCATGTCACTTCTCCATGTCGCTGCTCCATGTCGATCCTCCATGTCGATCCTCCATGTCACTCCTCCATGTCTCCCATGACAGCACATGTCGATCCTCCATGTGGCTCTTCCTTGCTCCTCCATATCACTCCACCATGTCGTTAATCCATGTCACTCCAGAATGTCGCTCCTCCATGTAACTCCAGAATATCACTCCAGATTGAACTCCAGAATTTCACTCCTCCATGTCACTGCTTGATGTCGCTCCTCCATGTCGATCCTCCATGTCGCTCCTCCTTGTTACTCCTCCACATCGATCCTCCATTTCGATCGTCCATGTTGCTCCTCCATATCACTCCACCATGTATCTACTCCCTTTCACTCCAGAATGTCGCTCCTCCATGTCACTCCACTATGTCGCTCCTCCATGTCACTCCTCCATGTCGATCCTCCATGTCACTCCTCCACTTAGATCCTAAATGTTACTCTTCTATGTCGATCTTCCATTTCACTCCTCCATGTCACTCCAGAAAGTCGCTCCTCAATGTCACTCCAGAATGTCGTTCCACCATGTTCCTCCAGAATGTACCTCCTCGTTGTCAGTCTTCCATGTCTCTCCGTGATGTCGCTCCTCCATGTAGATCCTCCATGTCGCTCTTCCATGTCGCTCCTCCATGTCACTATTCCATGTCGATCCTCCATGTCACTCCTCCATGTCGATCCTCAATGTCACTCCTCCTTGCTCCTCCATATCACTCCACCATGTCGCTCCTCCATGTCACTCCAGAATGTCGCTCCTCCATGTCACTCCATGTCACTTCGCCATGTCGTTCATCCATGTCAATCTTCCTAGTCGCTCCTCCTTGTTAATCATCCATGTCGCTCCTCCTTGTCACTCCTCCATGTCACTGCTCCATGTCGATCCTACATTTGATCTTCCATGTTGTTCCACCATATCAATCCTCCATGTCTTTCATGTCACTCCCCCATGTACCTCCTCCATGTCACTCCAGAATGTCGCTCCTCCATGTCACTCCAGAATTTAACTCCAGAATGTCACTCCTCCATGTCCCTCCTTCATATCACTCCTCCATGTTGATCCTCAATTTAACACCTCCATTTCACTCCTCCATGTCACTGCTCCATGTCGATCCTCCATGTCGATCGTCCATGTTGCTCCTGTATTTCACTCCTCCATGTCTTCCATGTCGCTCCTCCATGTCACTCCAGAATGTCGCTCCACCATGTCACTCCAGAAAGTCGCTCCACCATGTTCCTCCAGAATGTACCTCCTCGTTGTCAGTCTTCCATGTCGCTCCGTGATGTCGCTCCTCCATGTAGATCCTCCATGTCGCTCTTCCATGTCGCTCCTCCATGTCACTCTTCCATGTCAACCCTCCATGTCGCTCCTAAATTCCACTCCTCAATGTCGATCCTCCATGTCACTCCTCCATGTCGATCCTCCATGTCGCTCCTCCATTTCACTCCACCATGTCACTCCAGAATGTTGCTCCTCCAAGTCACTCCTCCATGTTGCTCCTCCATGTCACTCCTCCATATCTTCCATGTCACTCCACCGTGTCGCTCCTCCATATCACTCCTGCATGTCATTCCTCCATGTCACTCCAGAATGTCGCTCCTCCATGTCACACCAGAATGTCACTCCAGGATTAAACTCCAGACATTGATCCTCCATATCGCTCTTCCATGTCACTCCTCCATGTCACTCCTCCATTTAGATCCTACATGTTCCTCCTCTATGTCGATCTTCCATGTCACTTCAGAATGTCACTCCTCCATGTCACTCCAGAATGTCGCTCCACCCTGTCCCTCCAGAATGTACCTCCTTCATGTAGCTCGTCCATGTCGCTCCTCCATGTCGCTCCTCCATGTAGCTCCTCCATGTCGCTCCTCCATGTCGCTCCTCCATGTCTCTCCTCCATGTCGCTCCTCCATGTCGCTCCTCCATGTCTCTCCTCCATGTCGATCCTCAATGTCACTCCACCATGTGTTCCATGTCACTCCTCCGTGTTGCTCCTCAATGTGACTATTCCATGTCGATCCTCCATGTATCTCCACCATGTCACCCCAGAATGCCGCTCCTCCATGTCACTCCAGAATGTCTTTCCAGAAATTAACTCCAGAACGTCACTCCTCCATGTCCCTCCTCCATGTCAATCCTCTATGTTGATCCTCCATATCACTCCTCCATATACCTCCGCCATGTCGATCCTCTATTTCACACCTCCATGTCGCCACTCCATATCACTCCTCCCTGTCTTCCATGTCAGTCCTGCATGTAACATGTCAATCCTCCATGTCGCTTCTCCATGTCACTTCTCCATGTCGCTGCTCCATGTCGATCCTCCATGTCGATCCTCCATGTCACTCCTCCATGTCTCCCATGACAGCACATGTCGATCCTCCATGTGGCTCTTCCTTGCTCCTCCATATCACTCCACCATGTCGTTAATCCATGTCACTCCAGAATGTCGCTCCTCCATGTAACTCCAGAATATCACTCCAGATTGAACTCCAGAATTTCACTCCTCCATGTCACTGCTTGATGTTGCTCCTCCATGTCGATCCTCCATGTCGCTCCTCCTTGTTACTCCTCCACATCGATCCTCCATTTCGATCGTCCATGTTGCTCCTCCATATCACTCCACCATGTATCTACTCCCTTTCACTCCAGAATGTCGCTCCTCCATGTCACTCCACTATGTCGCTCCTCCATGTCACTCCTCCATGTCGATCCTCCATGTCACTCCTCCACTTAGATCCTAAATGTTACTCTTCTATGTCGATCTTCCATTTCACTCCTCCATGTCACTCCAGAAAGTCGCTCCTCAATGTCACTCCAGAATGTCGTTCCACCATGTTCCTCCAGAATGTACCTCCTCGTTGTCAGTCTTCCATGTCTCTCCGTGATGTCGCTCCTCCATGTAGATCCTCCATGTCGCTCTTCCATGTCGCTCCTCCATGTCACTATTCCATGTCGATCCTCCATGTCACTCCTCCATGTCGATCCTCCATGTCACTCCTCCTTGCTCCTCCATATCACTCCACCATGTCGCTCCTCCATGTCACTCCAGAATGTCGCTCCTCCATGTCACTCCATGTCACTTCGCCATGTCGTTCATCCATGTCAATCTTCCTAGTCGCTCCTCCTTGTTAATCATCCATGTCGCTCCTCTTTGTCACTCCTCCATGTCACTGCTCCATGTCGATCCTACATTTGATCTTCCATGTTGTTCCACCATATCAATCCTCCATGTCTTTCATGTCACTCCCCCATGTACCTCCTCCATGTCACTCCAGAATGTCGCTCCTCCATGTCACTCCAGAATTTAACTCCAGAATGTCACTCCTCCATGTCCCTCCTTCATATCACTCCTCCATGTTGATCCTCAATTTAACACCTCCATTTCACTCCTCCATGTCACTGCTCCATGTCGATCCTCCATGTCGATCGTCCATGTTGCTCCTGTATTTCACTCCTCCATGTCTTCCATGTCGCTCCTCCATGTCACTCCAGAATGTCGCTCCTCCATGTCACTCCAGAAAGTCGCTCCACCATGTTCCTCCAGAATGTACCTCCTCGTTGTCAGTCTTCCATGTCGCTCCGTGATGTCGCTCCTCCATGTAAATCCTCCATGTCGCTCTTCCATGTCGCTCCTCCATGTCACTCCTCCATGTCACTCCTCCATGTCGATCCTCCATGTCGCTCCTCCATTTCACTCCTCCATGTCACTCCAGAATGTTGCTCCTCCAAGTCACTCCTCCATGTTGCTCCTCCATGTCACTCCTCCATATCTTCCATGTCACTCCACCGTGTCGCTCCTCCATATCACTCCTGCATGTCATTCCTCCATGTCACTCCAGAATGTCGCTCCTCCATGTCACACCAGAATGTCACTCCAGGATTAAACTCCAGACATTGATCCTCCATATCGCTCTTCCATGTCACTCCTCCATGTCACTCCTCCATTTAGATCCTACATGTTCCTCCTCTATGTCGATCTTCCATGTCACTTCAGAATGTCACTCCTCCATGTCACTCCAGAATGTCGCTCCACCCTGTCCCTCCAGAATGTACCTCCTTCATGTAGCTCCTCCATGTCGCTCCTCCATGTCGCTCCTCCATGTAGCTCCTCCATGTCGCTCCTCCATGTCGCTCCTCCATGTCTCTCCTCCATGTCGCTCCTCCATGTCGCTCCTCCATGTCTCTCCTCCATGTCGATCCTCAATGTCACTCCACCATGTGTTCCATGTCACTCCTCCGTGTTGCTCCTCAATGTGACTATTCCATGTCGATCCTCCATGTATCTCCACCATGTCACCCCAGAATGCCGCTCCTCCATGTCACTCCAGAATGTCTTTCCAGAAATTAACTCCAGAACGTCACTCCTCCATGTCCCTCCTCCATGTCAATCCTCTATGTTGATCCTCCATATCACTCCTCCATATACCTCCGCCATGTCGATCCTCTATTTCACACCTCCATGTCGCCCCTCCATATCACTCCTCCCTGTCTTCCATGTCAGTCCTGCATGTAACATGTCAATCCTCCATGTCGCTTCTCCATGTCACTTCTCCATGTCGCTGCTCCATGTCGATCCTCCATGTCGATCCTCCATGTCACTCCTCCATGTCTCCCATGACAGCACATGTCGATCCTCCATGTGGCTCTTCCTTGCTCCTCCATATCACTCCACCATGTCGTTAAACCATGTCACTCCAGAATGTCGCTCCTCCATGTAACTCCAGAATATCACTCCAGATTGAACTCCAGAATTTCACTCCTCCATGTCACTGCTTGATGTTGCTCCTCCATGTCGATCCTCCATGTCGCTCCTCCTTCTTACTCCTCCACATCGATCCTCCATTTCGATCGTCCATGTTGCTCCTCCATATCACTCCACCATGTATCTACTCCCTTTCACTCCAGAATGTCGCTCCTCCATGTCACTCCACTATGTCGCTCCTCCATGTCACTCCTCCATGTCGATCCTCCATGTCACTACTCCACTTAGATCCTAAATGTTACTCTTCTATGTCGATCTTCCATTTCACTCCTCCATGTCACTCCAGAAAGTCGCTCCTCAATGTCACTCCAGAATGTCGTTCCACCATGTTCCTCCAGAATGTACCTCCTCGTTGTCAGTCTTCCATGTCTCTCCGTGATGTCGCTCCTCCATGTAGATCCTCCATGTCGCTCTTCCATGTCGCTCCTCCATGTCACTATTCCATGTCGATCCTCCATGTCACTCCTCCATGTCGATCCTCCATGTCACTCCTCCTTGCTCCTCCATATCACTCCACCATGTCGCTCCTCCATGTCACTCCAGAATGTCGCTCCTCCATGTCACTCCATGTCACTTCGCCATGTCGTTCATCCATGTCAATCTTCCTAGTCGCTCCTCCTTGTTAATCATCCATGTCGCTCCTCCTTGTCACTCCTCCATGTCACTGCTCCATGTCGATCCTACATTTGATCTTCCATGTTGTTCCACCATATCAATCCTCCATGTCTTTCATGTCACTCCCCCATGTACCTCCTCCATGTCACTCCAGAATGTCGCTCCTCCATGTCACTCCAGAATTTAACTCCAGAATGTCACTCCTCCATGTCCCTCCTTCATATCACTCCTCCATGTTGATCCTCAATTTAACACCTCCATTTCACTCCTCAATGTCACTGCTCCATGTCGATCCTCCATGTCGATCCTCCATGTTGCTCCTGTATTTCACTCCTCCATGTCTTCCATGTCGCTCCTCCATGTCACTCCAGAATGTCGCTCCTCCATGTCACTCCAGAAAGTCGCTCCACCATGTTCCTCCAGAATGTACCTCCTCGTTGTCAGTCTTCCATGTCGCTCCGTGATGTCGCTCCTCCATGTATATCCTCCATGTCGCTCTTCCATGTCGCTCCTCCATGTCACTCTTCCATGTCAACCCTCCATGTCGCTCCTAAATTCCACTCCTCAATGTCGATCCTCCACGTCACTCCTCCATGTCGATCCTCCATGTCGCTCCTCCATTTCACTCCACCATGTCACTCCAGAATGTTGCTCCTCCAAGTCACTCCTCCATGTTGCTCCTCCATGTCACTCCTCCATATCTTCCATGCCACTCCACCGTGTCGCTCCTCCATATCACTCCTGCATGTCATTCCTCCATGTCACTCCAGAATGTCGCTCCTCCATGTCACTCCAGAATGTCACTCCAGGATTAAACTCCAGACATTGATCCTCCATATCGCTCTTCCATGTCACTCCTCCATGTCACTCCTCCATGTAGCTCCTCCATGTCGCTCCTCCATGTCGCTCCTCCATGTAGCTCCTCCATGTCGCTCCTCCATGTCGCTCCTCCATGTCTCTCCTCCATGTCGCTCCTCCATGTCGATACTCAATGTCACTCCACCATGTGTTCCATGTCACTCCTCCGTGTTGCTCCTCAATGTGACTATTCCATGTCGATCCTCCATGTATCTCCTCCATGTCACCCCAGAATGCCGCTCCTCCATGTCACTCCAGAATGTCTTTCCAGAAATTAACTCCAGAACGTCACTCCTCCATGTCCCTCCTCCATGTCAATCCTCTATGTTGATCCTCCATATCACTCCTCCATATACCTCCTCCATGTCGATCCTCTATTTCACACCTCCATGTCGCCCCTCCATATCACTCCTCCCTGTCTTCCATGTCAGTCCTGCATGTAACATGTCAATCCTCCATGTCGCTTCTCCATGTCACTTCTCCATGTCGCTGCTCCATGTCGATCCTCCATGTCGATCCTCCATGTCACTCCTCCATGTCTCCCATGACAGCACATGTCGATCCTCCATGTGGCTCTTCCTTGCTCCTCCATATCACTCCACCATGTCGTTAAACCATGTCACTCCAGAATGTCGCTCCTCCATGTAACTCCAGAATATCACTCCAGATTGAACTCCAGAATTTCACTCCTCCATGTCACTGCTTGATGTTGCTCCTCCATGTCGATCCTCCATGTCGCTCCTCCTTGTTACTCCTCCACATCGATCCTCCATTTCGATCGTCCATGTTGCTCCTCCATATCACTCCACCATGTATCTACTCCCTTTCACTCCAGAATGTCGCTCCTCCATGTCACTCCACTATGTCGCTCCTCCATGTCACTCCTCCATGTCGATCCTCCATGTCACTCCTCCACTTAGATCCTAAATGTTACTCTTCTATGTCGATCTTCCATTTCACTCCTCCATGTCACTCCAGAAAGTCGCTCCTCAATGTCACTCCAGAATGTCGTTCCACCATGTTCCTCCAGAATGTACCTCCTCGTTGTCAGTCTTCCATGTCTCTCCGTGATGTCGCTCCTCCATGTAGATCCTCCATGTCGCTCTTCCATGTCGCTCCTCCATGTCACTATTCCATGTCGATCCTCCATGTCACTCCTCCATGTCGATCCTCCATGTCACTCCTCCTTGCTCCTCCATATCACTCCACCATGTCGCTCCTCCATGTCACTCCAGAATGTCGCTCCTCCATGTCACTCCATGTCACTTCGCCATGTCGTTCATCCATGTCAATCTTCCTAGTCGCTCCTCCTTGTTAATCATCCATGTCGCTCCTCTTTGTCACTCCTCCATGTCACTGCTCCATGTCGATCCTACATTTGATCTTCCATGTTGTTCCACCATATCAATCCTCCATGTCTTTCATGTCACTCCCCCATGTACCTCCTCCATGTCACTCCAGAATGTCGCTCCTCCATGTCACTCCAGAATTTAACTCCAGAATGTCACTCCTCCATGTCCCTCCTTCATATCACTCCTCCATGTTGATCCTCAATTTAACACCTCCATTTCACTCCTCCATGTCACTGCTCCATGTCGATCCTCCATGTCGATCGTCCATGTTGCTCCTGTATTTCACTCCTCCATGTCTTCCATGTCGCTCCTCCATGTCACTCCAGAATGTCGCTCCTCCATGTCACTCCAGAAAGTCGCTCCACCATGTTCCTCCAGAATGTACCTCCTCGTTGTCAGTCTTCCATGTCGCTCCGTGATGTCGCTCCTCCATGTAGATCCTCCATGTCGCTCTTCCATGTCGCTCCTCCATGTCACTCTTCCATGTCAACCCTCCATGTCGCTCCTAAATTCCACTCCTCAATGTCGATCCTCCATGTCACTCCTCCATGTCGATCCTCCATGTCGCTCCTCCATTTCACTCCACCATGTCACTCCAGAATGTTGCTCCTCCAAGTCACTCCTCCATGTTGCTCCTCCATGTCACTCCTCCATATCTTCCATGTCACTCCACCGTGTCGCTCCTCCATATCACTCCTGCATGTCATTCCTCCATGTCACTCCAGAATGTCGCTCCTCCATGTCACACCAGAATGTCACTCCAGGATTAAACTCCAGACATTGATCCTCCATATCGCTCTTCCATGTCACTCCTCCATGTCACTCCTCCATTTAGATCCTACATGTTCCTCCTCTATGTCGATCTTCCATGTCACTTCAGAATGTCACTCCTCCATGTCACTCCAGAATGTCGCTCCACCCTGTCCCTCCAGAATGTACCTCCTTCATGTAGCTCCTCCATGTCGCTCCTCCATGTCGCTCCTCCATGTAGCTCCTCCATGTCGCTCCTCCATGTCGCTCCTCCATGTCTCTCCTCCATGTCGCTCCTCCATGTCGCTCCTCCATGTCTCTCCTCCATGTCGATCCTCAATGTCAATCCACCATGTGTTCCATGTCACTCCTCCGTGTTGCTCCTCAATGTGACTATTCCATGTCGATCCTCCATGTATCTCCACCATGTCACCCCAGAATGCCGCTCCTCCATGTCACTCCAGAATGTCTTTCCAGAAATTAACTCCAGAACGTCACTCCTCCATGTCCCTCCTCCATGTCAATCCTCTATGTTGATCCTCCATATCACTCCTCCATATACCTCCGCCATGTCGATCCTCTATTTCACACCTCCATGTCGCCCCTCCATATCACTCCTCCCTGTCTTCCATGTCAGTCCTGCATGTAACATGTCAATCCTCCATGTCGCTTCTCCATTTCACTTCTCCATGTCGCTGCTCCATGTCGATCCTCCATGTCGATCCTCCATGTCACTCCTCCATGTCTCCCATGACAGCACATGTCGATCCTCCATGTGGCTCTTCCTTGCTCCTCCATATCACTCCACCATGTCGTTAAACCATGTCACTCCAGAATGTCGCTCCTCCATGTAACTCCAGAATATCACTCCAGATTGAACTCCAGAATTTCACTCCTCCATGTCACTGCTTGATGTTGCTCCTCCATGTCGATCCTCCATGTCGCTCCTCCTTGTTACTCCTCCACATCGATCCTCCATTTCGATCGTCCATGTTGCTCCTCCATATCACTCCACCATGTATCTACTCCCTTTCACTCCACTATGTCGCTCCTCCATGTCACTCCTCCATGTCGATCCTCCATGTCACTCCTCCACTTAGATCCTAAATGTTACTCTTCTATGTCGATCTTCCATTTCACTCCTCCATGTCACTCCAGAAAGTCGCTCCTCAATGTCACTCCAGAATGTCGTTCCACCATGTTCCTCCAGAATGTACCTCCTCGTTGTCAGTCTTCCATGTCTCTCCGTGATGTCGCTCCTCCATGTAGATCCTCCATGTCGCTCTTCCATGTCGCTCCTCCATGTCACTATTCCATGTCGATCCTCCATGTCACTCCTCCATGTCGATCCTCAATGTCACTCCTCCTTGCTCCTCCATATCACTCCACCATGTCGCTCCTCCATGTCACTCCAGAATGTCGCTCCTCCATGTCACTCCATGTCACTTCGCCATGTCGTTCATCCATGTCAATCTTCCTAGTCGCTCCTCCTTGTTAATCATCCATGTCGCTCCTCCTTGTCACTCCTCCATGTCACTGCTCCATGTCGATCCTACATTTGATCTTCCATGTTGTTCCACCATATCAATCCTCCATGTCTTTCATGTCACTCCCCCATGTACCTCCTCCATGTCACTCCAGAATGTCGCTCCTCCATGTCACTCCAGAATTTAACTCCAGAATGTCACTCCTCCATGTCCCTCCTTCATATCACTCCTCCATGTTGATCCTCAATTTAACACCTCCATTTCACTCCTCCATGTCACTGCTCCATGTCGATCCTCCATGTCGATCGTCCATGTTGCTCCTGTATTTCACTCCTCCATGTCTTCCATGTCGCTCCTCCATGTCACTCCAGAATGTCGCTCCTCCATGTCACTCCAGAAAGTCGCTCCACCATGTTCCTCCAGAATGTACCTCCTCGTTGTCAGTCTTCCATGTCGCTCCGTGATGTCGCTCCTCCATGTAAATCCTCCATGTCGCTCTTCCATGTCGCTCCTCCATGTCACTCTTCCATGTCAACCCTCCATGTCGCTCCTAAATTCCACTCCTCAATGTCGATCCTCCATGTCACTCCTCCATGTCGATCCTCCATGTCGCTCCTCCATTTCACTCCTCCATGTCACTCCAGAATGTTGCTCCTCCAAGTCACTCCTCCATGTTGCTCCTCCATGTCACTCCTCCATATCTTCCATGTCACTCCACCATGTCGCTCCTCCATATCACTCCAGAATGTCACTCCAGGATTAAACTCCAGACATTGATCCTCCATATCGCTCTTCCATGTCACTCCTCCATGTCACTCCTCCATTTAGATCCTACATGTTCCTCCTCTATGTCGATCTTCCATGTCACTTCAGAATGTCACTCCTCCATGTCACTCCAGAATGTCGCTCCACCCTGTCCCTCCAGAATGTACCTCCTTCATGTAGCTCCTCCATGTCGCTCCTCCATGTCGCTCCTCCATGTAGCTCCTCCATGTCGCTCCTCCATGTCGCTCCTCCATGTCTCTCCTCCATGTCGCTCCTCCATGTCGCTCCTCCATGTCTCTCCTCCATGTCGATCCTCAATGTCACTCCACCATGTGTTCCATGTCACTCCTCCGTGTTGCTCCTCAATGTGACTATTCCATGTCGATCCTCCATGTATCTCCTCCATGTCACCCCAGAATGCCGCTCCTCCATGTCACTCCAGAATGTCTTTCCAGAAATTAACTCCAGAACGTCACTCCTCCATGTCCCTCCTCCATGTCAATCCTCTATGTTGATCCTCTATTTCACACCTCCATGTCGCCCCTCCATATCACTCCTCCCTGTCTTCCATGTCAGTCCTGCATGTAACATGTCAATCCTCCATGTCGCTTCTCCATGTCACTTCTCCATGTCGCTGCTCCGTGTCGATCCTCCATGTCGATTCTCCATGTCACTCCTCCATGTCTCCCATGACAGCACATGTCGATCCTCCATGTGGCTCCTCCTTGCTCCTCCATATCACTCCACCATGTCGCTCCTCCATGTCACTCCACCATGTCACTCCTCCATGTAGCTCCTCCATGCAGATACTTCATGTTAAACCTCTATATTGCTCCTCCATGTCACTCCTCCGTGTCGCTCCTTCTTGTCACTTCTCCATGTCACTACTCAATGTCGATACTTCCATGTCACTCTAGAATGTCCCTCCAGAAAGTCACTCCAGAATGTCACTCCTCCATATACCTCCTCCATGTCGATCCTCTATTTCACACCTCCATGTCGCCCCTCCATATCACTCCTCCCTGTCTTCCATGTCAGTCCTGCATGTAACATGTCACTCCTCCATGTCGCTGCTCCATGTCGATCCTCCATTTCGATCCTCCATGTCACTCCTCCATGTCTTCGATGTCGACACATGTCGATCCTCCATGTGGCTCCTCCTTGCTCCTCCATATCACTCCACCATGTCGTTAATCCATGTCACTCCAGAATGTCGCTCCTCCATGTCACTCCAGAATATCACTCCAGATTAAACTCCAGAATTTAACTCCTCCATGTCACTGCTTGATGTCGATCCTCCATGTCGCTCCTCCATGTCGCTCCTCCTTGTTACTCCTCCACATCGATCCTCCATTTTGATCCTCCATGTTGCTCCTCCATATCACTCCACCATGTCTCTACTCCCTGTCACTCCAGAATGTCGCTCCTCCATGTCACTCCACCATGTCGCTCCTCCATGTCACTCATCCATGTCGATCCTACATGTCACTCCTCCACTTAGATCCTAAATGTTACTCCTCCATGTCGATCTTCCATATCGCTCCGCCATGTCACTCCAGAATGTCGCTCCTCAATTTCACTCCAGAATGTCCCTCCGCCATGTCACTCCAGAATGTCACTCCTCCTTGTCCCTCCGCCATGTCACTCCTCCATGTCGATCCTCTATTTCGCTCCTCCATGTCGCTCCTCCATGTCACTGCTCCATGTCGATCGTCCATTTAAGTCCTCCATGTTGCTCCACCATGTCATTCCACCATCTCTTCCATGTCACTTCCCCATTTAACTCCTCCATGTCAATCCTCCATGTCGCTCCTCCAGGTCACTCCTCCATGTCACTCATCCATGTCAATACTCAATGTCGATCCTCAATGTCACTCCTGCATGTCTTCCATGTCACTCCTGCGTGTCGCTCCTCCATGTGATTATTCCATGTTGATCCTCCATGTCGCTCGTCCCTGCTCCTCCATATCACTCCTTCTTATTGCTCCTCCATGTCACCTGAAGGAATTCTCCCTCAGAGAATCGTCACCTTCATGCGTGTTGGTTTATCTTCTAGGCAGCTGCAAGCTCAGAGTTAAAATCATAAAAGATTACAAATTAGGTTATCAATATCAATTTATTCCGTGAATATATTCATCAAAGTTGCACAGAGTTATTACAGAAGTTCTGGGTTCATCAATGTGTCCCTGATACCATGTAATACAGTGTTCAGTTCGCAGTGAATGAGCCCCGAGCTTTGCTCTACGTTTACATTTATACACATTAGCTGAGAACCCTGGGGGAGGGGTCAGGGTTTCTGCAGACCCAGTACTTTTCCATCCTATGTCCCAATACATCTTCGTGTCTACCTACATCTGACCCCATCTTACACAACATTGTCTGCATGGTCAACCTGTCCCTTCCCCCATCCGCTGTTAACCCCACTGCCCTTTCATCCTTATAGCTGTTCTTTTTACAGGCCCAATCAACATTCCATCACGAAATCATTCATGTGATCATTCTTGCCTCGTCTTACATCAGTCACTTATCTGTAGACAGTCTAAGCCTAGTAGTTAACACCAAACTCGCTAAACTCCCCACATAATTAAGTTTGTTACAGAACAACAGTTTTATCAGGATATATTTCCAACAATTCCTCTTTTGAACTTGTCCAAGTTCACTTCTGTCCTAGAAATATATTCTCATGAGGCATTCATCATTATTATACTATATACAGTGTTACAGTTTTTTACACAAAGTTATCATCTACCACCTCGTCCTCTGAGTCATGATCATGGAAATCTATGTTGAGTAACCCCTGTGCTTCTGTTGGTGAACACATATTCATTTGATAGTCAGGTGGTTGATCAGGACGCCTTTTCTCTATGGCAGTTACTATAACCCTTTCCGTCAAATGGCGGATACAGGGAATGCAACAACAACCGCATAAAATCAGACATGCCATTACCACTAAAATGGACTAAAAAAGGGAAATTATCATAGACTTCCATTTCCCAAAAGTTCTGTCCAACCAGTCATTTATTGGACTGTCTATTCCGGAGTCCTCATGCATTTTGTTAGATAATGTCCTTAGTCCCTCTAGCGCCTTGGTCACTGTCCCGTCAGGTGCAGTATTATTCGGGATGAAGATACAACATGAATCTTGGAACATGGAACATACCCCTCCCTTCTCTGCTAGTAACATGTCAAGTGCCATCCTGTTCTGGATCACCATTATTGAGGTTGGTGCCATCTGTTCTGCCAGTCCAGCTATGGCGTCACGAGTTAGGTTTGTTAAGCGAAGTACATTATAGTGTATGTAGTTAATTCTGTCCACATTTTTACTGGGCGTTATAGGAAACAAAGCGGACACCAGGGGCAAGTTTTCAAATCCTGCAGCTATTTGATCAGCTAATTTAAATTCATCCGGTACTCCCCTAGGTACGCCGATGGCATCAATATACGTTGGATTATCGTGGGTGGTGTCAAAACTACGTTTGGTTCTTTCATGTTGTGTTTTTGGATTAAGGCTGATTAGAGTCATAGGAACAGCCAGTCTTACCAATGAACAAACCCCTGACCAGTTTGATGGAAGACTCACGCGCAATGTGTATTGACTACAGTACCAAAAGAGATCACCTCTTGCTAGTGTCCAATTGCCAGGGTCCGTCAAGTTAGCGGATTCACAGGTTACTGTGTTGTGGCACCAATCTGGTTCGGTGAAAGTCACTCGTATTTTACCTGTGCGGTTAAAACAGGTAAAATCTCCATTTCTTACTGAAAATACAGGTGGTACTGTAGTCATTGGAATGATGGGATACACATCCTCTAATTTGGTACAATTCAATGTTTTATTATACCCTGGGATGAACATTTCTTGTAAACACTGCCAGCCTTCCGTATCGTTAATATGTACCGGTCCTGGCACCATCAATAAAGATGGTCGTGCCGTGGAACAGGCCAGACAGTTCCCTTGACCTTGTGTTTGTGCAGTGTGGACCAACCAATCTATCCATATGTTCTGATCTCCATATCCTGTGGCCAGTTTTATTAGGTCCGATGTGTCCAATTTGGAATAATCTAACGACAATACTTTCTCTGAGGTTGAGCCTGGAGGGGGCGTTGTTTGGATTTCTGCACTGCTGGTACTACTGCTATGAGGTTTTGGGTTTTCAAAATTCACCCGTATCTCAGCTAGAGTGTCTTTACCCCCGTGATCTACGCCCAATGTCATATGTCCGGTAATGTTGGACCCACATTCCCCCTTAGAGAATGAGTTATCGTTTAAATGTTTAAAAGTAATGATCAATGGATTCGTGTTGTGAGGTTTTGGCTCAGATGTCCTAGTAGATATTGCATTACTTAGGGATCCTCGCATAATACTTATCTGATTCCGGGCTTCTGTTGGGAATAACCCTTCTCTTTGTGGTTCCCATCCCCATGTATATGCGAAAACATGGCTCCATGTTTTACATTTCTGATATTCCCTAAGATATGAACACAAATATACTTCGTAATTTCGCCAGGCTTGATCTCCCCCTTTGCAGGATATTACTTCACACAAATCCACTTGAAAACTAGTGTTACTCCCCAGCGTGTAATTTAAGTGAACCTTGGAATGTGGACATTGAGCAGACCTTTTGTCTTTGTGACGAGCATGAGCCGTTGTAGAGGTATTTGATATCTGTGTGTTGTTATCAAGAGTAGAGTTAGTTGGTTGACTGGTTGGAACTGGTCTATTTTTCGCTTTTTGTCGGGGTAGGAAATCTAAAAAGAGAAGGATAAGACCCACCAGTAGTACTGATCCCAGTACCACTAGTGCCTTATTTAACCATCCCATTCGTCTGGTTGAATGCACACAACGTAAAAGATAACCAAAGCGATATATAATGCAATGAATAAAATAACAAAAAGCATACAATCTATTGAGTCACCTGTTCTTTACTTGTAAGCCGTGTTTTAACTGTAAAACCGGCAAGACCTTGAAACCTTCTTTCCCTTATTTGTGTCTCATACAGCTCTTTTTAAGGATAACCATACACTGAAAGAATATATAGCATGTAAATAATAATCACCAATGTTAATAATAAAAAGAAAAAGAAAACACAGTGTACTTGTCTGGAGTTAGCTTCAGCTGCAGCTGTCATCTAAGCTTCCAACCAACTTCAAAAAATTAAAACAAAACAAAACAAAACAAAAACATAAGTGTTTATCACGTATTCACGTGTCTTCTTTGGTGTTCTTCTCTGGTGTCCCTGCAGAGATGCTTGCCTCTTCCCCTGGTGCTGTTCCTTTGTCCGGTTCGTCTGGTGGTGTTGTTGGCTCGTTCACTCCTCCGCTGATGAAATCCACACCGGGTGGTGGATTCTTTGTGGAGCTGCACTGTGTCAAGTGCCACCAAACGCCTCCTTTCCCCTTTAGTTGGACTGCTGTCGTTGTCCTCGCGGTTACTTGGTAAGGACCTGTCCAGCGTGGTTCCGACCACTTCCTCTTTAACACCTTCAACCAAAGGTGTTCCGGTGGACCCGCTGGAACGGGTTTCAACACAGGAGGATCAGGATGTGGTGCACCTGGACAGGAGAGAGCTGAGACAAGAGCATTCACTTTCTGATAATACGGGCGGTATCCTACAGCAGGTAGGACACACAAAGGCACTGTGGGACCTGGAAAAGGTCGTCCACAGTTGAGTTCAAACGGTGTTAAACCTGTTTGCCTATTGACTGAGGATCTCATAGCCAGAAGAGCAATGGGAAGAGCCTCAGTCCATGGCAAACCCGTTTGTTGACAAATCTTTAAACCCATGGTATGGTATATAATTATTCACCAAACATTTGATGACAGTTTTAGCGTCCTCTTTTCCAGTAGGATAGGCCTCAATCCACCTGGAAAATGCATCCACTATGACCAACAAAAATCTTTTTCCTCCCGCCCGGATCCCCATATCCGTAAAATCCATAACTATTTGTTCACCCGGACCTTGTGGTTTAGGATATGTGCCCACCGGTGGTTTTTTCGTGGGTCTTATGTTACATGTTTGACAAACAACACATTGTTGAACAAAATCAGTAACCACTTTCCTCTTTTGAGGGAACCACCATGCATCCAATGCAAACATCATTACAGCCACTCCCGCATGGCACAAACCATGAGTCTGTTTCAACATTGAGGGAATCCATCCGTCAGGCATGACAGTTTTCCCATTCTTCTGCCATAAACCAGTAAAACAATCAGTGGCACCTGCGTCTTCCCAGGATTTTTTCTCATGCTCAGGAGCGTCCTCCTGGGCTTTTTGTACATCATCAATAAAACTACTAAAATTTTCAGCTAACAACATTATACATACAGAAACATAGCCTGCAGCCGTCTTGGCTGCCTCATCGGCCGCATTATTCCCAATGCTCTCTGGATCACTTCCCTGTGAGTGTCCTTTTACCTTGACCACAGCCACCTTCTCTGGAAGGTGGATAGCAGCCAATAAATCCTTCATGAGTCCTTCATGAGCCATAGATTTATTCCCGCTTGTTTTGAATCCTGCCTGAACCCAGCCAGACATATCCCTGTGGATTGCGTTACATACATAAGCTGAATCAGTAAAAATATTTGCAGTCTTACCCTCGGCTAGTCTAAGAGCACATATCACGGCAGTCAGTTCAGCGGCTTGAGCAGACTGTTTGCCCTCAAGTGGGGCCGAAGACAGAGTTACAGGGCCTTCTCCGTCATTAGTACACGCTACAACAGCATAGCCAGCTTTTAGTCCCTCTGTAGGGTGTCTGAAACAGCAGCCATCAGTGAAAAGGCTGAGATCAGGATTAGTAACTGGTAATGCCTCCAGGTCAGGTCGTAGTTTTACAAAAGGTTCAGATTTTTCCGCACAGGAATGTTTCTCTCCCCCTCCTTCGCCCATGTTATCTGCCATATTGCAACCTTCATGTACAAATGAAACATGTGGTTTTGAGAGTACTTGTAATATCTTAGTTTGTCTCAAGGGAGTGAGAGTGAAACATGATGAGGTGACATAAGCTACTGTACTATGGGAAGTGAGAATTTGGAGTGGGTGATGCATAACAATATGACCTACTTTCTCAACTATTTTAGCCACAGCCGCTGCATATCTGACACACGGACTAGCTCTCTGTTCCGGTGTGTCTAGCAGAATGCTGCAATAGTAAAGTACATTCCTGTCTTTGCTTCTGATATAGAACACCATGAGCTGTGGAAAGTTGTTCTGATACGTCGAGGTGAAATGGCTGGGAATAGTCGGGGAGTGCTAAAGCAGCCGCCTCAGCCATCTCCTGTTTCAATCTGATGAACCCCTCCTCCCCCTCCTGGGACCATTCCAATTCTGCACTAAGATTCCTCATACCTGCCATAGTCACCATTTGTCTTAACAACTGTGTATCTCCTGCATAGTTAGGAATATATTGTCTGGAATATCCTGTTAGTCCGAGAAATGATAACATTTCTTTTACTGTCTGTGGTTTTGGGTGATGCAAAATCGACACTCTGTGTGCAGGGGACATGGCAGTGCCTTTGGCTGTAATCATTCTTCCCAGGAATGATACCTGCGCCCTGCAACACTGGAGTTTTTCTTTAGAGACCTTATAGCCACATCTATGTAGTCTTAACAACAAAACATGCGTCAGAGACAGACACACCTCAGCCGAGGGTGCTGCTATGAGCAAATCATCAACATACTGTACAATAAAACACCCTTCTGGGAGTTCCAGTCCTTTTAAATGCTGTCTTAGTGTTTCATTAAAAATTGAGGGCGAGAGTATAAAACCCTGTGGTAACACATTATATGTCAGCCTCTGGCCTTCATAAGTAAATGAAAAAATGTCCTGTAGTTCCTCTGCTAGTGGTAGACAGAAAAAAGCATTAGCCAGGTCTATACATGTAAAAAAAAGTATGAGCAGGAGTGAGCATTTGAGAGAGCAGAGTGGGGGTTGGGCACTGGTGTGACTTGTGTCAACACCTCCTCGTTTATGGCTCTAAGGTCATGAGCCATTCGATATGAGCCACTGGGTTTTATTACAGGGAGGATGGGTGTGTTCCATTGAGAGTAGGATTTGCGTAATACACCAGCTTTTATTAACCCGTCAATAGTAGGAGAAATACCCTGGGCTGCTTCTACTTTATGTTTGTATTGTGGTTTCCAAATGGGACAGTATGAGTTCATTTCAAAGGTCACTGGTTTCATATTGCACCGTCCTACATCAAAGGGTCCTTTTGACCACAAAGAGGAAGGGAGAGTAGACAACATGGAAGTAGCGCCTTCCCCATCGGTCATTTCACATCCGTGATGACGCTGAAGCGAGACGTTTTCGCATCTTCCCTTTACTGTCCCAAAATACGATATTTTGTAATGCCTCCCTTGGTCAGCCACCCACACGCCTTTTAGTGATGTTTCCACCCATCTGGTTATGTTGCCAGCTTCTTTACACATAGTTCCTAAGTCCTTGGCCTGATGTTTGGGAGCTAATGCTAATGATATATGGGGAACTGCATAAGAGGAGAGACGGTACCATTCTTGTTGTTCTGGAGTCAGGGATACTACAGCCGCCACCCCTTGTGGTCCTATGATAATATCTTTTACCTGAATACCCCACTCCTTATCAGCTAATTGTTGTTGAAATTCATCTTGATACTGTAAGTCACTTTCCCTATCATAGTTCAAAGTACAGTGGGGAGGGTCGGGAACCGGGAGATAGGGATGTAGGGCTCGAATCCATGGTTGCCATTGTTGGTACATATTGAGAAGCGAATTTGGCTCATCCAAAAGAACCCAATATATTTCAGCCATTGGATCTGTATTCTGTGGATCTGATAGTTCTTTTAACATCATTTGATGTGTCTTCCCTGCTGTTCCCGAGCAGTATATTATTTGTCTATTTGGAAATTCCACAGATATCCCTTCTTTCGAACAATGTACTGAAGCCCCCAATGCAGCCAGCACATCTCTCCCCAGTAAATCCCTAGGACAGTCTGGTGCATGTAAAAAAGAATGCATTAAATTCTGAGGTCCATGTTTAACAGTAAGAGGTACCGTAAAGGGTAACTGTTGTTCTTGGCCGGAAAAACCTAAAACAGATACATAGTGAGAGGATAGTTGGCAGTGTGGTTCTGCCATTGTGGAATACCGAGCCCCGGTATCAACCATAAACCACCGTCTTTTCCCATTCACTGTCAATTGTAGGCAAGGTTCGGCCATTCCCTGCTCTTTTCTGCTTTCTAGGCTTCCCTATAGTCCCCATGACCCGGGAGGGGGCTGCTGATGGTATAGGGGGGCTTGCACTGGTGCATACTGTTGGTTCGGTGCTTGTGGGGGTGGAGGTGGCCCACCCTGCGGCTGCTGTTGGTTTTGTTGATAATTAGGACATTCTCTCAGCCAATGATCCATGCTTCCACATGTGAAACAACCTCCTCCTCCAGGTGGTCCGCCTGCCCCAAGGGGTCCTCCTCTTCCTCTGCCTCGGCCTCCCCCCCTTCCCCTCCCCCTGTTCTGTCCCTGTCTGTTTTGGTAAGGAGCATATTGAAACTGGGGACCTGGTGGGGGCCCATACTGCTGGGGGGCTGGTGGGGGACCATATTGCTGAGGATAATATTGGGGAGCTGGGGTTGGTAATGGCGCTGGAGCCGGGGCTGGTGCAGGGGTCTGCACCATCTGTTTCTGTTTCTTATTTTTCTTATCCTCCGTAGCGCTGTCCCTAGCTTGTGCTAACTGTAGTTTAGCTAATTGCGCCACTATGTCCCTCATTTCCCCTATTTCACTGTCTGTCTTATCCTCATGTTTGCTCCAATGATGTAAGAAGTGTGTCTCCCATTTCCCCACATCAGCCCCATGCATATCGGGATTATTATCCATGGCGTCTTTTACTCCGTGAGGTGCATATTTTAACACTGCGGCCCTAAATGGGTGTTGGTGATTTACCTTATCTGGATTATTTCCAGATGCATCTGCCCATTCCTTCCTACACCTATTTAGGTATTGTCTTCCTGATTCATCTGGTTTAATTTTGAACACCAAGCTATGCAATTTACCCGCTGGTATGGGATATTTTGCCCTTATACTGTCCCCTAAAGGAGTGGCACATCTTGCCCATGTTCTGTCATCATTTACTATATTGGTTTGTGCTTCTTCCTCTAATTCTCTTTGAGTCCACACTGACACTCCTGCCCCTCCCATCAGTGCTCTTATATCACCCATGGAGAGTTCCATACCCCGAGTCTGCGCGTCCAGTGCTCTGAGCCACGCTCCTCCTCCTTCTGTTATTTCGGGCATTAAAGCCAAAATTGCCCCTTTATCTCCGGCCCCAAATGGCTGGTATTGTGGGCCATTGGTACTCTGGATTATTGGGAGCATATACTCTTTACCTATTTTCATTACTTTCTTATCTTTTCCTTTCTTCCGCTGTCCTTCTTCTTCTTAGTTCCTCCCACATTCTATCCTCCTCCTTTCCCCTTCTTGCCTTTTCATCTCCCTTCTTCCCTTTACCTCTTTTCCTGTCTACCAACCTATCCCATAATAGCTGGCTTCCCCCTGCTGTTCCACTTCCTCTGTCTTGTTCTGTTCCTCCGCCTCCACATGCCCCTGCTTCGTCTCTACTTTCTCCTATTCTGGTCAAGTCCCCTAGCCCTAATCGTACTTCTATATTACGGGTACGTTGTTCTAGGTCTTGTTCTTTCTGTCGTCTCCCTTCCTCAACCCTAGGGTCAGGTTCTAACCATATTCTGCCCCCTTCTACTTTAAACATGGGCATCTGGGTGGTCTGGGAAGAGTCTGGAGGGTTGGGTTCATCAGTTAGTGGGGGAGGGGGAGGTGGAGGAAAGTGTTTGTCCTCATATGGGGAAGGGGCGGTTGGTGTTTCTCTCATTACCATTTGATGTTGTGGCATGGGGGGAGGATCAGGGAATAGGCCGGGATAATCATCTAGTTTAGGGTAGAGAGTACTCTCTGTTCTATGCTGTTGTTTTTCTTTTTTAGAAGACCATTGATGGCCTAATTCAGTCACTGAGGCCAAATAAACATAATTAGCTTGGGCCAATGAACTGGCTTGTTGTTCCACGTGTTTTTTAGCTTTTGCTCGTGTGAACATATTGCTGTTTTTTAATTGTTTTCGAGTCTCAGCCAAATCGTCTTGCTGCTTTAATATGTGCCTCCGAACCGCCGGGGTAACAGCTGCTTTAGAGTCCTCTTTAGGAAACTCCTCTTTTTCTATCATGCCTTTGAACCAGTCATCCAAATCCTTAGCTCGTTCATTCTTTTTCTTAGGATCAAAAGTGCAAATCACATTTTTCCTCACTTTGGCCCATTGCTGGCCAAAAGTGAGACCTGTCTTGTTGCATCCTCCTATTTCCTCACACTCTTTGTCAAATTCCCCGTCCATGGCTGTTTTTACCCTTATACCGAACTATTCATACAGTTGATGTTAGTATATACCAAACAGTAGTGTTTCAGAGTAATTGGGTCGTTATGCCCCCGCAACAGATCCCACCAAAACACAAGCTTCTACTAACGGTTGCCCGTCAGCGGTGCAGGCACGGTATCTGAGGCAGTTTTAAATTTCCTCTGATGACACTATTAATACAGTTTATTAGTGTTACCAACACAACATTTAGATCCCAGATCTATTAAAGGACTCAAACCTTTTTTCTAAGATCTATTAAAGGACTCGAACCTTTTTCTAAGATCTATTAAAGGACTCAAACCTTTTTCTAAGATCTATTAAAGGACTCGAACCTTTTTCTAAGATCTATTAAAGGACTCTAACCTTTTTCTAAGATCTATTAAAGGACTCGAACCTTTTTCTAAGATCTATTAAAGGACTCGAACCTTTTTCTAGACTCCCAGAGCCTTAGGATCCCTGATCCTTTCAACTGTGCAACTTGATGTTTTTAAATAAACAGAGATGTGTCTTACTCAGCAAGAGAGATTAAATTTAGAGCCTATGCCAATATGCAGATTTGATTTAACAGGTTCTGCTTACCTTTTGCCTTGTAGTCAGGGTACCCTTATCTCTCTCTCACTGGAGTCCAGTCTCTGGCTCGCGTCACTCTTTCTGAAGATCACGTCGGGGTCACCAAATTGAAGGAATTCTCCCTCAGAGAATCGTCACCTTCATGCGTGTTGGTTTATCTTCTAGGCAGCTGCAAGCTCAGAGTTAAAATCATAAAAGATTACAAATTAGGTTATCAATATCAATTTATTCCGTGAATATATTCATCAAAGTTGCACAGAGTTATTACAGAAGTTCTGGGTTCATCAATGTGTCCCTGATACCATGTAATACAGTGTTCAGTTCGCAGTGAATGAGCCCCGAGCTTTGCTCTACGTTTACATTTATACACATTAGCTGAGAACCCTGGGGGAGGGGTCAGGGTTTCTGCAGACCCAGTACTTTTCCATCCTATGTCCCAATACATCTTTGTGTCTACCTACATCTGACCCCATCTTACACAACATTGTCTGCATGGTCATCCTGTCCCTTCCCCCATCCGCTGTTAACCCCACTGCACTTTCATCCTTATAGCTGTTCTTTTTACAGGCCCAATCAACATTCCATCACGAAATCATTCATGTGATCATTCTTGCCTCGTCTTACATCAGTCACTTATCTGTAGACAGTCTAAGCCTAGTAGTTAACACCAAACTCGCTAAACTCCCCACATAATTAAGTTTGTTACAGAACAACAGTTTTATCAGGATATATTTCCAACACACCCCAGAATGTCGCTCCTCCATGTCACTCCAGAAAGTCCCTCCAGAATGTCCCTCCAAAATGTCACTCCTCCATGTAACTCCTCCATGTCGCTCCTCTTTCTCACTCCTCCAAGTCACTACTTAATGTCGGTTCTCCATGTCGACACATGTCGATCCCCCATGTCACTCTTCCTTGCTCCTCCATATCACTCCACCATGTCGCTCCTCCATGTCACTCCAGAATGTCGCTCCTCCATGTCACTCAAGAATTTAACTCCAGAATGTTACTTCTCCAGGTCACTCCTCCATGTCACTCCTCCATGTCAATACTCAATGTCGATCCTCAATGTCACTCCTGCATGTCTTCCATGTCACTCCTCTGTGTCGCTCCTCCATGTGACTATTCCATGTTGATCCTCCATGTCGCTCGTCCATGCTCCTCCATATCACTCCTTCTTGTTGCTCCTCCATGTCACCCCAGAATGTCGCTCCTCCATGTCACTCCAGAATGTCACTCCAGAATTTAACTCCAGAATGTTACTCCTCCTTGTCACTCCTCCATGTCGATACCTCCATGTCCCTACAGAATGTACCTCCTCATTGTCAGTCCTCCATGTCGCTCTGCGATGTCGCTCCTCCATGTAGCTCCTCCATGTGGATCCTTCATGTTACTCCTCTATGTCAATCCTCCAAATCTCTCATCAATATCTCTC
The DNA here is from genome assembly GCF_043250625.1 of Sebastes fasciatus. NCBI lineage: Eukaryota > Metazoa > Chordata > Actinopteri > Perciformes > Sebastidae > Sebastes > Sebastes fasciatus. The sequence goes on from NC_133812.1 coordinate 180,706, forward strand.
CAGAATGTCACTCCAGAATGTCGCTCCTCCATGTCACTCCAGAAAGTCCCTCCAGAATGTCCCTCCAAAATGTCACTCCTCCATGTAACTCCTCCATATCGCTCCTCTTTCTCACTCCTCCAAGTCACTACTCAATGTCGGTTTTCCATGTCGACACATGTCGATCCTCCATGTCACTCCAGAATGTCGCTCCTCCATGTCACTCCAGAATGTCACTCAAGAATTTAGCTCCAGAATGTTACTCCTCCATGTCCTTCCTCCATGTCTTCCACGTCACTCCTCCATGTAACTCCTCCATGTCAATCCTACATGTCACTCCATGTCACTTCGCCATATCGCTCATCCATGTCACTCCTCCTAGTCGCTCCTCCTTGTTAATCATCCATGTCGCTCCTCCTTGTCACTCATCCATGTCACTGCTCCATGTCGATCCTACATTTTGATCTTCCATGTTGTTCCACCATGTCACTCCTCCATGTCTTTCATGTCACTCCCCCATGTACCTCCTCCGTGTCGGTCCTCCATGTAACTATTCCATTTCAATCCTCCATGTTTTTCATCCCTGCTCCTCCATGTCACTCCTCCATGTCGCTCCTCCATGTCCCTCCTACATGTCACTCCTCCCTGTCTTCCATGTGACTCCTCCATGTCACTCCTCCATGTCGATCCTCCATGTCACTGCTCTATGTCGCTCCTCCATGTCGCTCCTAATTGCTACTCCATATCACTCCTCCATGTCCCTCCTCCATGTCCCTCCTCCATATCACTCCTCCATGTCCCTCCTCCATGTCACTCCTCCTTGTCGCTCCTCCATGTCGATCCTCAATGTCGCTCCTCCATGTCGATCCTCCATGTCATTCCTCCATGTAGATCGTACATGTTACTCCTCCATGTCGATCTTCCATGTCGCTCCTCCATGTCACTCGAGAATGTCGCTCCTCCATGTCACTCCAGAATGTCGCTCCTACATGTCGCTCCTCCATGTCGCACCTCTTTGTCACTCCTCCATGTCACTGCTCAATGTCGATCCTCCATGTCGATCCTCGATGTTTCTCCTCCATGTCGATCCTCCATGTCATTCCTCCATGTAGATCGTAAATGTTACTCCTCCATGTCGATCTTCCATGTCGCTCCTCCATGTCACTCCAGAATGTCGCTCCTCCATGTCACTCCAGAATGTTGCTCCAACATGTCGCTCCTCCATGTCACTCCTCCATGTTGATCTTCCATGTCGATACTCCATGTTACTCCTCCATGTCACTCCTCTATGTCTTCCATGTCACTCCCCCATGTGACTCCTCAATGTCACTCCTCCATGTCGATCCTCCATGTCACTGCTCTATGTTGCTCCTCCATGTTGCTCCTAATTGCTCATCCATATCACTCCTCAATGTCACTCTAGAATGTTGCTCCTCCATATCACTCCAGAAGTCACTCCAGAATTTCACTCCAGAATGTCACTCCTCCATGTCCCTCCTCCATGTCCCTCCTCCATATCACTCCTCCATATCACTCCTCCATGTCCCTCCTCCATGTTACTCATCCTTGTTGCTCCTCCATGTCAATCCTAAATGTTGTTCCTCCATGTCGATCAGCCATGTCATTCCTCCATGTAGATCGTACATGTTACTCCTCCATGTCGATCTTCCATGTCACTCACCCATGTAACTCCAGAATGTCGCTCCTCCATGTCACTCCAGAATGTCGCTACAAACATGTCACTCCTCCATGTCACTCCTCCATGTTGATCTTCCATGTCGATACTCCATGTTGCTCCTCCATGTCACTCCTCTATGTCTTCCATGTCACTCCCCCTTGTAACTCCTCCATGTCGCTCCTCTTTGTCACTGCTCAATGTCTTCCATGTCGACACATGTCACTCCTCCATGTCGCTCCTCCTTGTTAATCATCCTTGTCGATCCTACATTTTGATCTTCCATGTTGTTCCTCCATGTCACTCCTCTATGTATTTCATGTCACTCCCCCATGTACCTCCTCCGTGTCGGTCCTCCATGTCCCCCAGAATGTCAATCCTCTATGTCGATCCTCCATATCACTCCTCCTTGTCACTCCTCCATGTCGATACCTCCATGTCACTCCCGAATGTCCCTCCAGAATGTCCCTCCATGTCTTCCATGTCGATCTTCCTTGTCGCTCCTCCTTGCTCAGTCATAACACTCCACCATGTAACTCCTCCATGTCATTCCAGAATGTCGCTCCTCCATGTCACTCCAGAATGTCACTCCTCCATGTCACTCCTCCATCTCTACCATGTCACTCCTCCATGTCAGTACTCCATGTCGATCTTCCATGTCTCTCCTCCATGTCAATCCTCCATGTCAGTCCTCCATATTGCTCCTCCATGTCGCTCCTCCTTGTCGATCCGCCATATCGCTCCTCCATGTCGATCCTTCATGTCACTCCTCCATTTAGATCCAACATGTTACTCCTCCATGTCGATCTTCCATGTCGTTCCTCCATGTCACTCCAGAATGACGCTCCTCCATGTCACTCCAGAATGTCGCTCCACCATGTCACTCCAGAATGTCGCTCCTCCATGTCACTCCAGAATGTCACTCAAGAATTTAACTCCAGAATGTTACTCCTCCATGTCCTTCCTCCATGTCTTCCACGTCACTCCTCCATGTAACTCCTCCATGTCAATCCTACATGTCACTCCATGTCACTTCGCCATATCGCTCATCCATGTCACTCCTCCTAGTCGCTCCTCCTTGTTAATCATCCATGTCGCTCCTCCTTGTCACTCATCCATGTCACTGCTCCATGTCGATCCTACATTTTGATCTTCCATGTTGTTCCACCATGTCACTCCTCCATGTCTTTCATGTCACTCCCCCATGTACCTCCTCCGTGTCGGTCCTCCATGTAACTATTCCATTTCAATCCTCCATGTTTTTCATCCCTGCTCCTCCATATCACTCCTCCATGTCGCTCCTCCATGTCCCTCCTACATGTCACTCCTCCCTGTCTTCCATGTGACTCCTCCATGTCACTCCTCCATGTCGATCCTCCATGTCACTGCTCTATGTCGCTCCTCCATGTCGCTCCTAATTGCTACTCCATATCACTCCTCCATGTCCCTCCTCCATGTCCCTCCTCCATATCACTCCTCCATGTCCCTCCTCCATGTCACTCCTCCTTGTCGCTCCTCCATGTCGATCCTCAATGTCGCTCCTCCATGTCGATCCTCCATGTCATTCCTCCATGTAGATCGTACATGTTACTCCTCCATGTCGATCTTCCATGTCGCTCCTCCATGTCACTCGAGAATGTCGCTCCTCCATGTCACTCCAGAATGTCGCTCCTACATGTCGCTCCTCCATGTCGCACCTCTTTGTCACTCCTCCATGTCACTGCTCAATGTCGATCCTCCATGTCGATCCTCGATGTTTCTCCTCCATGTCGATCCTCCATGTCATTCCTCCATGTAGATCGTAAATGTTACTCCTCCATGTCGATCTTCCATGTCGCTCCTCCATGTCACTCCAGAATGTCGCTCCTCCATGTCACTCCAGAATGTTGCTCCAACATGTCGCTCCTCCATGTCACTCCTCCATGTTGATCTTCCATGTTGATACTCCATGTTACTCCTCCATGTCACTCCTCTATGTCTTCCATGTCACTCCCCCATGTGACTCCTCAATGTCACTCCTCCATGTCGATCCTCCATGTCACTGCTCTATGTTGCTCCTCCATGTTGCTCCTAATTGCTCATCCATATCACTCCTCAATGTCACTCTAGAATGTTGCTCCTCCATATCACTCCAGAAGTCACTCCAGAATTTCACTCCAGAATGTCACTCCACCATGTCCCTCCTCCATATCACTCCTCCATATCACTCCTCCATGTCCCTCCTCCATGTTACTCATCCTTGTTGCTCCTCCATGTCAATCATAAATGTTGTTCCTCCATGTCGATCATCCATGTCATTCCTCCATGTAGATCGTACATGTTACTCCTCCATGTCGATCTTCCATGTCACTCATCCATGTAACTCCAGAATGTCGCTCCTCCATGTCACTCCAGAATGTCGCTACAAACATGTCACTCCTCCATGTCACTCCTCCATGTTGATCTTCCATGTCGATACTCCATGTTGCTCCTCCATGTCACTCCTCTATGTCTTCCATGTCACTCCCCCTTGTAACTCCTCCATGTCGCTCTTCTTTGTCACTGCTCAATGTCTTCCATGTCGACACATGTCACTCCTCCATGTCGCTCCTCCTTGTTAATCATCCTTGTCGATCCTACATTTTGATCTTCCATGTTGTTCCTCCATGTCACTCCTCTATGTATTTCATGTCACTCCCCCATGTACCTCCTCCGTGTCGGTCCTCCATGTCCCCCAGAATGTCAATCCTCTATGTCGATCCTCCATATCACTCCTCCTTGTCACTCCTCCATGTCGATACCTCCATGTCACTCCCGAATGTCCCTCCAGAATGTCCCTCCATGTCTTCCATGTCGATCTTCCTTGTCGCTCCTCCTTGCTCAGCCATAACACTCCACCATGTAACTCCTCCATGTCATTCCAGAATGTCGCTCCTCCATGTCACTCCAGAATGTCACTCCTCCATGTCACTCCTCCATCTCTACCATGTCACTCCTCCATGTCAGTACTCCATGTCGATCTTCCATGTCTCTCCTCCATGTCAATCCTCCATGTCAGTCCTCCATATTGCTCCTCCATGTCGCTCCTCCTTGTCGATCCTCCATATCGCTCCTCCATGTCGATCCTTCATGTCACTCCTCCATTTAGATCCAACATTCTACTCCTCCATGTCGATCTTCCATGTCGTTCCTCCATGTCACTCCAGAATGACGCTCCTCCATGTCACTCCAGAATGTCGCTCCACCATGTCCCTCCGGAATGTACCTCCTCGTTGTCAGTCCTCCATGTCGCTCCGCTATGTCGCTCCTCCCTGTAGCTCCTCAATTTCGCTCTTCCATCACATTCCTCCATTTCGCTCCTGCATTTAGATCCTTCATGTTACTCCTCCATGTTGCTCCTCCTTGTCACTCCTCCATGTCACTACTCAATGTTGATCCACCATGTCACTCCTCCATATCTTCCATGTCACTCCACCGTGTCGCTCCTCCATGTCACTCCAGAATGTCTTTCCAGAACTTAATTCCAGATTGTTACTCCTCCACTCTAGAATGTCACTCCAGAATGTCACTCCTCCAGGTCCCTCCTCCATGTAACTCCTCCATATGAAGCCTACATGTCACTCCTCCATGTCACCCCTCCCTGTCTTCCATGTCACTCCTCCATGTCACTCCTCCATGTCAATCCTCCATGTCACTCATCCATGAAGCTACTCCATGTCGCTCCTCAATGTCACAACTCCATGTCACTTCACCATGTTTCTCCTTCCGGTCACTCATCCATGTCGCTCCTCCATGTCACTCCACCATGTCGCTCGGCCTTGTCACTCCTCCATCTCTACCATGTCACTCCTCCATGTCACTGCTACATGTCAATCCTCCATTTCGATCCACCATGTTTCTCCTCCTTGTCACTTACCCTTGTCACTCCTCCATGTCACTGCTCCATGTCGATCTTCCATGTCGATCCTCCATGCTGCTCCTCCATGTTCCTCCTCCAAGTCACTCTAGAATATCGCTCCCCCATGTCACTCCAGAATGTCACTACAGAATTTAACTCCAGAATGTCACTCCTCCATGTCCCTCCTCCATGTCAATCCTCTATTTCCATCCTCCATGTCACTCCTCCATTTCACACCAGAATGTCACTCCAGAATGTCACTCCTCCATATCACTCCTCCAGGTCTCTCCTCCATATCACTACTCAATGTCGATCCTCCATGTCGATCCTCCATTTCTCTACTCCATTTCACTTCTCCATGTCACTCCAGAATGTAGCTCTTCCAAGTCACTCCTCCATGTTGATCCCCCATGTCACTCCCCCATCTCACTCCTCCATGTCGCTCCTCCATGTAGATCCTACATGTTACTCCTACATGTCACTCCTCCTTGTCCCTCCTCCATGTAACTACTCAATGTCGATCCTCCATGTCACTCCTCCATGTCTTCCATGTCACTCGACCGTGTCGCTCCTCCATGTCAGTTCTCCATGTCGCTCCTCCCTGTAGCTCCTCCATGTCGCTCCACCATGTCGCTTCTCCATGTCACTCCTCCATGTCGATCATCCATGTCAGTCCTCCATGTCGATACTCAGTGTTGCTCCTCCATGTCACTCCTCTATGTCTTCCATGTCACTCCCCCATCTCACTCCTCCACTTCGCTCCTCCATGTAGATCCTTCATGTTACTCCTCCATGTCGCTCCTCCTTGTCACTCCTACATGTCGCTCCTCCTTGTCACTCCTCCATGTAACTACTCAATGTCGATCCTCCATGTCACTCCTCCATGTCTTCCATGTCACTCGACCGTGTCGCTCCTCCATGTCACTTCTCCATGTCGATCCTCCATGTTGCTCCTCCTTGCTCCTCCATATCACTCCTTCATGTCGTTCTTCCATGTCACTACTCAATGTCGATCCTCCATGTCACTCCTCCATGTCTTACATGTCACTCGACCGTGTCGCTCCTCGATGTCACTTCTCCATGTCGATCCTCCATTTCGATCCTCCATGTTCCTCCACCATGTCAATCCTCAATGTCTTCCATGTCACTCTCCCATGTACGTCCTCCATGTAGCTCCTCCATGTAGATTCTTCATGTTACTCCTATATGTCAATCCTCAATATCTCTCATCAATGTCCCTCCAGAATGTCCCTCCAGAATGTCACTCCAAAATGTCACTCCTTCATGTCACTCCTCCATGTCGCTCCACTTTGTCACTCCTCCATGTCACTGCTCAATGTCGATCCTCCATGTCGCTCATCCTTGCTCATCCATATCAGTCCACCATGTAACTCCGCCATGTCATTCCAGAATGTCGCTCCACCATGTCAAACCAGAATTTCAATCCAGATTTAACTCCAGAATGTCACTCCTCCATGTCGATCCTCCATGTCGATCTTCCATGTCACTCCTCCATGTCACGCCTCCATCTCTACCATGTCACTCCTTCATGTCAATCCTCCATGTTTATCTTCCATGTCTCTCCTCCATGTCAATCCTCCATGTCACTCCTCCTTGTTGATCCTCCATGTCAGTCCTCCATGTTGCTCCTCGATGTCACTCCTCCTTGTCGATCCTCCATATCGCTCCTCCATGTCGATCCTTCATGTCACTCCTCCATTTATATCTTCCATGTCGCTCCTCCAAGTCACTCTAGAATGTCGCTCCTCCATGTCAATCCAGAATGTCACTCCAGAATTTAACTCCAGAATGTCACTCCTCCATGTACCTCCTCCATGTCAATCCTCTATTTCCATCCTACATGTAATTCCGCCATGTCCCTACTCCATGTCACTCCTCCATGTTGATACCTCCATGTCACTCCAGAATGTCCCTCCAGAAAGTCAATCCAGAATGTCACTCCTCCATAAACCTCCTCCATGTAAATCCTCCATGTCGATCCTCTATTTCACACCTCCATGTCGCCCCTCCATGTCACTCCTCCCTGTCTTCCATGTCACTCCTCCATGTCAACCCTCCATGTTGATCCTCCATGTCGGTCCTCCATGTCACTCCTCCATGTAACTGCTCCATGTCGATCCTCCATGTTGCACCTCCATTTCACTCCTCCATGTCTTCCATGTCACTCCCCTATGTACCTCCTCCATGTAGCTCCTCCGTGTAGATCCTTCTTGTTACTCCTCTATATCAATACTCCATATCTCTCATCAATGTCACTCCAGAATGTCAATCCAGAATGTCGCTCCTCCATGTCACTCCTACCTGTCTTCCATGTCGTTCCTCCATGTCACTCCTAAATGTCAATCCTCCATGTCGCTCCTCCATGTCACACTTCCATGTCACTGCTCCATGTCGCTCCTCCATGTCGATCCTCCATGTCGCTCCTCCTTATTACTCCTTCATGTTGCTCCTCCTTGTCACTCCTTCATGTCACTCCTCCATGTCAGTCATATTTGTCTCACCGCGATGTTGCTCCTCCATGTAGCTCCTCCATGTCGCACCTCCATATCGCTCCTCCATGTCACTCCTCCATGTCGATCCTCCGTTTCACTCTTCCATGTTGATCCTCCATGTTGATCATCCATTTCACTCCTCCATGTCGCTCCTCCATGTCACTCCAGAATGTCACTCCAAAATTTAACTCCAGAATGATACTCCATGTCCCTCCTCCATTCTATTCCAGAATGTAACTCCAGTATTTAACTCCAGAATGTCACTCCTCCATGTCCTTTCTCCATGTCAATTCTCCATGTCAGTTCTCCATGTCGATCCCCCATGTCAGTCCCCCATGTCGCTCCTCAATGTTGCTCCTCCACGTCGCTCCTCCATGTCGATCTTCCATGTCGATCTTCCATGTCTACCATGTCACTCCTCCATGTCCGTCCTCCATGTCACTCCTCCATGTCGATCCCCCATGTCAATCCTACATGTCGATCCTCCATGTCGCTCCTCCATGTCACTCCTCCTTGTCACTCCTCCATGTCGATACCTCCATGTCGATCCTCCATATCACTCCTCCTTGTCACTCCTCCATGTCGATACCTCCATGTCCCTCCTCCATGTCAATCCTCTATGTCGATCCTCCATATCACTCCGCCTTGTCACTCCTCCATGTCACTGCTCCATGTCTATCCTCCATGTCGATCCTCCATGTAGCTCCTACATGTCACTCCTCCATGTCTTCCAAGTCACTCCCACATGTACCTCCTCCATGTCACTTCAGAATGTCCCTCCAGAAAGTCACTCCAAAATTCCACTTCTCCATATACCTCCTCCTTGTCGATCCTCTATTTCACACTTCCATGTCAATCCTCCATTTCACTCTTTCTTGTCACTCCTCCATGTCACTGCTCCATGTCTATCCTCCATGTCGATCCTCCATGTAGCTCCGCCATGTCACTCCTCCATGTCTTCCAAGTCACTCCCCCATATACCTCCTCCATGTCACTCTAGAATGTCGCTCCTCCATGTCACTCCAGATTGTCGCTCCCCCATTTCTCTCCAGAATTTAACTCCAGAATGTCACTCCTCCATGTCCCTCCTCCATGTCAAACCTCTCTGTCCATCCTCCAAGTCACTCCTCCATGTCAGTCAAGAATTTCCCTCTAGAATATCACTCCAGAATGTCCCTCCAGAATGTCACTCCAGAAAGTAATTCCTCCATGTCCCTCCTCCATGTCGATGCTCTATTTCACACCACCATGTCGCTCCTACGTGTCATTCCTCCCTGTCTTTCTTGTCACTCCTCCGTGTCACTCCTCCATGTCGTTCCTCCATCTCACTCCTCCATGTCGGTCCTCCATGTCGCTCCTTCATGTCACACTTCCATGTCACTGCTCCATGTCAATCCTCCATTTCGATCCACCATGTTTCTCCTCATTGTCACTCCACCTTGTCACTTCTCCATGTCACTGCTCCATGTCGATCTTCCATGTCGATCCTCCATGCTGCTCCTCCATGTTCCTCCTCCAAATAATTCTAGAATGTTGCTTCTCCATGTCACTCCAGAATGTCACTCCTCCATGTCCCTCCTTCATGTCAAACCTCTATTTCCATCCTCCATGTCACTCCTCCATTTCACTCCAGAATGTCACTCCAGAATGTCACTCCAGAATGTCACTCCAGAATGTCACTCCAGAATGTCACTCCTCCAGGTCTCTCTTCCATATCACTACTCCATGTTGATCCTCCATGTCGATCCTCCATGTCACTCCTCCATGTCACTCCGCCATGTCGCTCCTCCATGTCACTCCTCCCTGTCTTCCATGTCACTCCTCCATGTCACTCCCCCATTTCACTCCTCCATGTCGCTCCTCCATGTAGATCCTTCATGTTACTCCTACATGTCGCTCCTCCTTATCACTCCTCCATGTAACTACTCAATGTCGATCATCCATGTCACTCCTCCATGTCTTCCATGTCACTCAACCGTGTCGCTCCTCCATGTCACTTCTCCATGTCGATCCTCCATGTCGCTCCTCCTTGCTCCTCCATATCGCTCCTCCATGTCGTTCTTCCATGTCACTCCAGAATGTCGCTCCTCCATGTCATTCCAGAATATCACTCCAGAATTTAACTCCAGAATGTTACTCACCCATGTCCCTCCTCCATGTCGCTCCTCCATGTCAATCCAGAATGTCCCTCCAGAATGTCACTCAAGAATGTCACTCCTCCATTTCACTTCTCCGTGTCGCTCCTCTTTGTCACTCCTCCATGTCACTGCTCAATGTCAATCCTCCATGTCACTCCTCCATGTCTTCCATGTCGACACATGTCGATCCTCCATGTCGCTCCTCCTTGCTCATCCATATCATCCTCCATTTCACTCCAGAATGTCAATCCAGATTTAACTCTAGAATGTCACTCCTCCATGTCGATCCTCCATGTCGATCTTCCATGTCTCTCATCCATGTCACTCCTCAATCTCTACCATGTCACTCCTCAATGTCACACTTCCATGTCGATCCACCTTGTTGCTCCTCCATGTCGATCCTCTATGTAGATCCTCCATATCACTCCTAAATGTAGATCCTAAATGTCACTCCAGAATTTTACTCCAGAATTTAACCTTAGAATGTCACTCCTCCATGTCAGTCCTCCTTGTCAATACTCCATGTCGACTCCTCCTTGTTGATCCTCCATGTCAGTCCTCCATGTTGCTCCTCAATGTCTCTCCTCCTTGTCGATCCTCCATATCGCTCTTCCATGTCGATCTTCCATGTCCATCCTCCATGTCAGTCCTGAATGTCCATCCAGAATGTCACTCTAGAATGTCACTCCTCCATGTCCCTCCTCTATATCACTCCTCCATATCGATCTTCAATTTAACATCTCCATTTCGCTCCTACATGTCACTCCTCCGTCTCCCATGTCACTCATCCATTTCACTGCTCCATGTCTTCCATGTCACTCCCCTATGTACCTCCTACATGTAGCTCCTCCATGTCGACTCCTCCTTGTCAATACTCCATGTCGACTCCTCCATGTCGATCCTCGATGTCACTCCTCCATGTCACTCCCCCATGTCGATCCTCCATATCGCTCCTCCATGTCACTCCTCCATGTCATTGCTCCATGTTGATCCTCCATGTCGATCCTCGATGTTGTTCCTCCATGTCACTCCTCCATGTTTTCCATGTCGACACATGTCGATCCTCCCCGTCGCTCCTCCTTGCTCATCGATATCACTCCACCATGTCGCTCCTCCATTACACTCCAGAATGTCGCTCCTCCATGTCAATCCAGATTTAACTCCAGAATGTAACTCCTCCATGTCGATCCTCCATGTCGATCTTCCATGTCTCTCCTCCATTTCACTCCTCCACTTCTACCATGTCACTCCTCCAAGTCACTCCTCCATGTCGATCAACCTTGACACTCCTCCATGTTCCATGTCGATCCTCTATGTCGCTCCTCCATATTACTCCTCCATATCACTCCAGAATTTCCTCCATGTCAGTCCGGAATGTCCATCCAGAATGTCACTCGAGAATGTCATTCCTCCATGTCCCTCCTCCATATTACTCCTCCATATCGATCTTCAATTTAACACCTCCATTTCGCTCCTACATGTTACTCCTCCGTCTCCCATGTCACTCCTCCATGTCGCTCCTCCATGTCCCTCCAGAATGTCGTTCCTCCATTTCAGTCCTCCAAGTCGCTCCGTGATGTTGCTCCTCATGTAGCTCCTCCATGTAACTCTTCTATGTTTTCTCCTCCATGTCGCTCCTCCATGTCGATCCTCCATGTCGCTCCTCCTTGTTACTCCTCCATGTCGCTCCTCCTCGTCACTCCTCCATGTCACTGCTACATGTCGATCCTCCATTTCGATCCTCCACGTTGCTCCAGCATGTCACTCCACCATGTCTTCCACGTCACTCCTCTATGTAGCTCCTCCATGTCAATACTACATGTCACTCCTCCATGTCATTCCGCCATGTCGCTTCTCCATGTCACTCCCCCATGTTGATCCTCGATGTCGCTCCTCCATGTCGCTCCTCCTTGTTACTCCTCCATGTCGCTCCTCCTCGTCACTCCTCCATGTCACTGCTCCATGTCGATCCTCCATTTCGATCCTCCATGTTGCTCCACCATGTCACTCCTCCATGTCTTCTATGTACCTCCTCTATGTAGCTCCTCCATCTAGATCCTTCATGTTACTCCTCTATGTCAATCCTCCATATCTCTCATCAATGTCACTCCAGAATGTCGCTCATCCATGTCACTCCAAAATGTCCCTCCAGAATGTCCCTCCAAAATGTAACTCCTCCATGTAAGTACTCCATGTCGCTCCTCTTTGTCACTCCTCCATGTCACTGCTCAATGTCGATCTTCCATGTCGACTCCTCCATGTCAGTCCTCCTTGTCAATACTCCATGTCGACTCCTACATGTCGATCCTCCATGTCACTGCTCCATGTCGATCCTCCATGTCGATCTTCGATGTTGTTCCTCCATTTCACTGCTCCATGTTGATCCTCCATGTCGATCCTCGATGTTGTTTTCCATGTCGACACACGTCGATCCTCCCCGTCGCTCCAAATTGCTCATCGATATCACTCCACCATGTCGCTCCTCCATTACACTCCAGAATGTCGCTCCTCCATGTCAATCCAGATTTAACTCCAGAATGTGACTCCTCCATGTCGATCCTCCATGTCGATCTCCCATGTCTCTCCTCCATTTCACTCCTCCACCTCTACCATGTCACTCCTCCAAGTCACTCCTCCATGTCAATCAACCTTGACAATCCTCCATGTCGATCCTCCATGTCACTCCTCCATGTAGATCCTACATATCACTCCAGAATTTCACTCCAGAATTTAACTGTAGAATGTCACTCCTCCATGTCAGTCCTCCTTGTCAATACTCCATGTCGACTCCTCCTTGTTGATCCTCCATGTCAGTCCTCCATGTTGCTCCTCAATGTCGCTCCTTCTTGTCGATCCTCCATATCGCTCCTCCATGTCGATCCTTCATGTCACTCCTCCATTTAGATCCTACATGTTAATCCTCCATGTCGTTCTTCCATGTCCATCCTCCATGTCACTCCGGAATGTCCATCCAGAATGTCACTCTAGAATGTCACTCCTCCATGTCCCTCCTCCATATCACTCCTCCATATCGATCTTCAATTTAACACCTCCTATATGTCACTCCTCCGTCTCCCATGTCACTCCTCCATGTCGATCCTCCATGTCACTCCTCCATGTCACTCCACCTTTTTACTCCTTCATTTGGCTCCTCCTTGTCACTCCTCCATGCCACTGCTCCATATCGATCGTCCATGTCGATCGTCCATGTTGATCCTCCATGATGCTACTCCATGTCACTCCTCCATGTCTTCCATGTCACTCCCTCATGTACCTCCTCAATGTCGCTCCAGAATGTTGCTCCTCCATTTCACTACTCAATGTCAAGCCTCCATGTCTTCCATGTCACTCCTCCGTTTCGCTCCTTCATGTCACTCCTCCATGTCACTCCTTCATGTCGCTCCTCCATGTCAATCCTCCATGTCGCTCCACAATGTCACTCCAGAATGTTGCTCATCCATGTCACTCCAGAATGTCGCTCCTCCATGTCACTCCAGAATGTCACTCCAGAATTTAACTCCAGAATGTCACTCCTCCATGTCCCTCTTCCATGTCGCTCCTCCATGTCACTCCAGAATGTAGCTCTTCCAAGTCACTCCTCCATGTTGATTCTCCATGTCGATCCTCCATGTCGCTCCCACATGTCGTTCCACCTTGTTGCTCCTCCATGTCACTCCTCTATGTCACTCCCCCATTTCACTCCTCCATGTCGATCCTTCATGTTACTCCTACATGTCGCTCCTCCTTGTCTTCCATGTCACTCCTCCATGTAACTACTCAATGTCGATCCTCCATGTCACTCCTCCATGTCTTCCATGTCACTCGACCGTGTCGCTCCTCCATGTCACTTCTCCATGTCGATCCTCCATGTCGCTCCTCCTTGCTCCTCTATATCGCTCCTCCATGTCGTTCTTCCATGTCACTCCAGAATGTCGCTCCTCCATGTCATTCCAGAATATCACTCCAGAATTTAACTCCAGAATGTTACTCCTCCATGTCCCTCCTCCATGTCGCTCCTCCATGTCAATCCAGAATGTCCCTCCAGAATGTCACTCCAGAATGTCACTCCTCCATATACCTCCTCCATGTCACTCCTCCATGTCGATCCTCTATTTTACTCCTCCATGTCGCTCCTCCATGTCACTCCTACCTGTCTTCCATGTCACTCCTCCATGTTGATCCACCATGTCAATCCTCCATGTCGTTCCTCCATGTCGATCCTCCATGTCGATCCTCCATGTCGCTCCTCCTTGTTACTCCTCCATATCACACCTCCATATTGCTCCTCCATGTCACTCCTCCATGTCGATCCTTTGTTTCACTCTTCCATGTCAATCCTCCATGTCACTCCAGAATGTCGCTCCTCCATGTCACTCCAGAATGTCACTCCAAAATTTAACTCCAGAATGATACTCCCCCATGTCCCTCCTCCATTCTATTCCAGAATGTCACTCCAGTATTTAACTCCAGAATGTCACTCCTCCATGTCCTTTATTCATGTCAATCCTCCATGTCAGTTCTCCATGTCGATCCTCCTTGTCACTTTTCCTTGTCACTCCTCCATGTCACTCCTTCATGTTTTCCAAGTCACTCCCCCATGTCCCTCCTCCATGTCAATCCTCTCTGTCCATCCTCCAAGTCACTCCTCCATGTCAGTCCAGAATTTCCCTGTAGAATATCACTCCAGAATGTCCCTCCAGAATGCCACTCCAGAATGTCATTCCTCCATGTCACTCCTCCATGTCAATGCTCTATTTCACACCTCAATGTCACTCCTACGTGTCATTCCTCCCTATATTCAGATATTTTTTTCAGATTTTTTTTTTCGGACAGTTTTTTCAGACTTCTTTTGTCCGACATTTTTCAGATTTTTTTTTCAGATATTTTTTTTCAGTCTTTTTTTTCAGACATTTTCAGATATTTTTTTCAGATATTTTTTTTTAGACTTTTTTTTCAGACATTTTCAGATATTTTTTTTCGGACAGTTTTGTCAGACTTCTTTTGTCCGACATTTTTCAGTCTTTTTTTTTAGACTTTTTTTCGGACTTTTTTTCCAGACTTTTTTTAAGATCTTTTTTTTCGTACAATTTTTTCAGACTTCTTTTGTCCGACATTTTTCAGATATTCTTTTCAGACTTCTTTTGTCCGACATTTTTCAGATATTTTTTTTCAGATATTTTTTTTCGGACATTTATTTCAGACTTCTTTTTTCCGACATTTTTCAGATATTTTTTTCAGACTTTTTTTGTCCGACATTTTTTAGACTTTTATTTCAGACATTTTCAGATATTCTTTTCAGACTTCTTTTGTCCGACATTTTTCAGATATTTTTTTTCAGATATTTTTTTTCGGACATTTATTTCAGACTTCTTTTTTCCGACATTTTTCAGATATTTTTTTCAGACTTTTTTTGTCCGACATTTTTTAGACTTTTTTTTCAGACATTTTCAGATATTTTTTTTCGGACAGTTTTTTCAGACTTCTTTTGTCCGACATTTTTCAGATGTTTTTTTCAGACTTTTTTTGTCCGACATTTTCAGATCTTTTTTTTCGGACAGTTATTTCAGACTTCTTTTGTCCGACATTTTTCAGATCTTTTTTTCAGATCTTTTTTTTCAGAGATTTTCAGATCTTTTTTTTCGGACAGTTTTTTCAGACTTTTTTTGTCCGACAATTTTCAGATCTTTTTTTTCAGACTTCTTTTGTCCGACATTTTTCAGACTGTGTTTGTCTGACATTTTCAGATCTTTTTTTTCAGACTTTTTTTGTCCGACATTTTTCAGACTTTTTTTGTCCGACAATTTTGAGATCTTTTTTTCAAAACTTTTTTTGTCCGACAATTTTCAGATCTTTTTTTTCAGACTTCTTTTGTCCGACATTTTTCAGACTGTATTTGTCTGACATTTTCAGATCTTTTTTTTCAGACTTTTTTTGTCCAACATTTTTCAGACTGTTTTTGTCCGACAATTTTGAGATCTTTTTTTCAAAACTTTTTTTGTCCGACAATTTTCAGATCTTTTTTTTCGGACTTTTTTTGTTCGACAATTTTGAGATCTTTTTTTCCAGACTTTTTTTTCAGACTTCTTTTGTCCGACATTTTTCAGACATTTTTTCAGGCTTTTTGTCCGACATTTTCCAGATCTTTTTTTTCAGACTTTTTTTTCAGACTTCTTTTGTCCGACATTTTTCAGATATTTTTTCGAGACTTTTTTTGTCCGACATTTTTCAGACTTTTTTTCAGACTTTTTTTCGGGCTTTCTTTCAGACATTTTTCAGATCTTTTTTTTCAGACTTTTTTTTGGGGGGTTTTTCGGGCATTTTTTAGGACATTTTTTCAGACTTTTTTTGTCCGACAATTTTCAGATCTTTTTTTTCAATATAATTAAAGTTGTTACACAGTGTGGAAAAGTGTTCAATCATTTCTCTTTGTTGAGCGGAACGTGCCCGATGGTGTTCCTGGAGGTGGCAGCAGAGCATAGTTAGCTGCATGTGGGATTCTTCTGTTGTTGAGGGAAGATAAAAACTAAGGGACATTTGGAGTTTAGGGTAAAGAAACACACTAGCTACACTTGTAAACCATCCATCCATCCATCCATCTGCAACCGCTTATCCCGTTAGGGGTCGCGGGGGGTGCTGGAGCCGATCCCAGCCGACATTGGGCGAAGGCGGGGTACACCCTGGACAGGTCGCCAGTCCATCACAGGGCTGACACATAGAGACAGACAACCATTCACACTCACATTCACACCTACGGACAATTTAGAGTCAACAATTAACCTAACCTACATGTCTTTGGACTGTGGGAGGAAACCGGAGTACCCGGAGAAAACCCACGCTAACACGGGGAGAACATGCAAACTCCACACAGAAGGGCCCCAAGCCAGATTTGAACCTGCAACCCTCTAGCTGTGAGGCGCCAGTGCTAACCACTGCACCACCGTGCAGCCCTACACTTGTAAACATTCCATTTAATTATTTTGCATTACATTACATTAAGTTAGTTGTTTTTTTTGTGAATTTATTATTATTATTCGTTGTCTGCCGAATAAGCGCAATTTGCCGTGAGCTGGAATGAGATGGAAACATGAAACTTGGCATAGGAACTGGAATGATGTGCAGCTGATTCTCAAGAACTATGACCCCAATCGGCCACTTGATGGCGCTGTAATTAACGCCCAAACACGCGATTTTGAAAAGGCCACGCCCCTCACACCGTAAGTCTGATTGACTTGAAACTCGACACACATGTATAGCTCCGTGTGATCTACAAAAAAGCTGCTCAGACCACTAACGTCCGCCTAACTAGATTTTCCGCCATATTGGATTTTTTGACATCTCCTCCTAAACCGTAGGTCCGATTGCTACCAAATTTTCTGTGGATCATTATTGGGCAAATGTCATCTAAAGTTTCATAAAGCGTGTTGATACCTCATTGCGTTATGAATCTGTTGACCAACAAACTTTTCAATTGGAGGGGCTTAGCAGGAAATTAGCCATAGTTCATTGACCATTAGTCAAATCATCATAAATCTTGGTAGATATCTTCAGTACATGTTTGGGAAGAGGCATACCAAAGCGTTTTCTGCTTGACACATAGGGGGCGCCACAAATATCAGAAACTTGTATCGCAAGATCCGGTGGACAGAATTTTATCAAATTTGGTGCACATACTCTGGGGGCAAGTATTAACCAAGATCTATAGTGTCATATTGATCAGTGCATGTGGGCGTGGCCTATTTAGCATTTTATGTTAAATTATGCCTTTGCTCAATTTGCTGTGAGCTGGAATGAGCTAGAGACATGAGACTTGGTACCATAACTTTACATGATGTCATAATGCTTCACATAAAATATGAAAAGAATTGGCCACATGGTGGCGCTATAACAATTTTCAAGGTCAGCCCCCTCACACCATAAGTCCTATCAATTTGAAATTTGACAGACATGTGCTGCTGAATGTGATCTACAAAAAAGTCTCTTGGACCACGAAAGTCCACCAACTAAATTTTCCGCCATGTTGAATTTTTTGAAAAACACATTTTTGACATCTCCTCCTAAACCGTAGGTCTGATTGCTGGCATATTTTCTGCGAATCATTATTGGACCAGGCTCATCAAAGGTTGCATAAAGCTTGTTGATATGTTATTGTGTTGTGAAGATATTGACCAATTCATTTTTAAGGGGCGGGCTCAGCACGTCAATAGACCTAACTTCACAAGCCTTTGGTCCATCATCTCCAAACTTGCAGCATATGTTCACAAGAGTAGCGGAAACATCTGCTGAAAGTTTCATTCAAATCGACCACTAGGGGGGCGCATTTCGCGGGTTATAAGGCTATAACCCGCGAAATGCCGCTTGCGGCTTTAATTCATTTTAAATTGATATAACTATGTGGATGTGGAAATATGTTTTATATATTTCATGTTTATTCTTTTACAATGTAATTGTAACCTGTGTTGAAATGTACCACTATACGATCACAATGTACAACTCTAGTTTTCATCACTAAGCCAAAGAATGCATTTCTCCTCAAGAAACACTGAAAAGTGGATTCATATGAAAAATGTGAAATTTCTTCACAGAAAAACATTTCTTGCATTGGAAACACACAAAAAAAGGATAAATATGAAAGGGAACACAGTTTTCCAAAATCTAATATGATAGTTTTGGACTCCAGGCATCAAACTGTCAGTCTGAGCTGAATTCCATGTAAAACGCTAGTTTTCATCACTAAACTCGCTTAATATCTCTTTCTCTCCAATAAACCACACAGAAAAGCATTTCTCCTCAAGAAACACTGAAAAGTGCATTTATATGAAAATGATGTGATTTCTTCAGAAAAAAAAATCGCTTTTATTGGAAACATACAAAACAAGACAGAATATGAAAAGAATCATTGTTTTCTCAAACTTTACATTAGAATTCGCTTCCAAGTATCAACTCTTCATTCTGAGCTCAATTCTATGCAAAACTCTTGTTTTCATCACTAAACTCGCTTAATATGTCTTTCTCATCCAAAACCACTCAGGAACGCATTTCTCCTCAAGAAACACTGAAACGTGCATTTATATGAAGGATATGTGATTTATTTACAGAAACACATCTGTTATACTGGAAACATACAAAAAAGAGACAGAATATGAAAAGAAACATTGTTTTCTCAAATTTTACATTAGAATTCGCTTCCAAGTATCAAATCTTCATTCTGAGCTCAATTCTATGCAAAACTCTTGTTTTCATCACTAAACTCAGTTAATATCTCTTTCTCTCCATAAACCACACAGAAAAGCATTTCTCCTCAAGAAACACTGAAAAGTGCATTTATATGAAAATGATGTGATTTCTTCAGAAAAGAAATCTCTTTTATTGGAAACATACAAAACAGGATGAAAATGAAAGCATACACTTGTTGTGTGCCGCCACTTTTTTTGAGTTATCGGTATGAAGCATGCCCCTCGTTTCATTTTCTTCATCCCCAGCGTGACAGAAGCCACAGCGCTGGCCGCCATCTCCCGGGCTGGCCCGAAGAGGGGACCTGTCCCGATGGGAAAAACTCTCCTCGTCTGCAGCCTGCGAGGAAGTGGAACACGCGTCTTCCAATTTGCCACGAGATCCCGCCTTGGCCCTCCCCTTCTCAAACCTTCCACTGCCCCTACTTTGTGGAGGCAATGAGTCTGAATCATTGGCCAAAAAAAAAGTCAATAGAAGTTTTTTCAGACTTCTATTGTCCGACATTTTTCAGATTTCTTTTCCAGACTTTTTTTGTCTGACATTTTTCAGATATTTTTTTTCGGAGAGTTTTTTCAGACTTCTTTTGTCCGACATTTTTCAGACTTTTTTTTCAGATATTTTTTTTAGGACAGTTATTTCTGACTTCTTTTGTCCGACATTTCTCTTCAGATCTTCAAATTGATAGGACTTATGGTGTGAGGGGGCTGGCCTTGAAAATTGTTATAGCGCCACCATGTGGCCAATTGTTTTCATATTTTATGTGAAGCATTATGACATTATGTACAGTTATGGTACCAAGTCTCATGTCTCTAGCTCACAGCAAATTGAGCAAAGGCATAATTTATCATAAAATGCTAAATAGGCCACGCCCACATGCACCGATCAATATGACACTCTAGATCTTGGTTAATACTTGCCCCCAGAGTATGTGCACCAAATTTGATAAAATTCTGTCCACCGGATCTTGCGATACAAGTTTCTGATATTTGTGGTGCCCCCTATGTGTCAAGCGGAAAATGCTTTGGTACGCCTCAAGTTTGGAGACGATGGGCCAAAGGCTTGTGAAGTTAGGTCTACTGATGTGCTGAGCCCTGCCCTCTTAAAGTTCATTGGTCAACAGATTCATAACGCAATGAGGTATCAACACGCTTTATGCAACTTTAGATGACAGTAGTCCAATAATGATCCATTGAAAATTTGGTAGCAATCAGACCAACGGCTTAGGAGGAGATGTCAAAAATGTGTTTTTCAAAAAATCCAATATGGCGGAAAATATTTCCAGGTGCACTTTGGAGGTCCAAGAGGCTTTATTGTAGATCACACGAAGTTGCACATATGTGTAACATTTCAAGTCAATCGGACTTACGGTTTGAGGGGCGTGGCCTTTCCAAAATCGCATGTTTGGGCGTTAATTACAGCGATTTGAATGAAACTTTCAGCGGATGTTTCAACTACTCTTGTGAACATATGCTGCAAGTTTGGAGATGATGGGCCAAAGGCTTGTGAAGTTAGGTCTATTGACGTGCTGAGCCCGCCCCTTAAAAATGAATTGGTCAATATCTTCACAACACAATAACATATCAACAAGCTTAATGCAACTTTTGATGAGCCTGGTCCAATAATGATTCGCAGAAAATATGCCAGCAATCAGACCTACGGTTTAGGAGGAGATGTCAAAAATGTGTTTTTCAAAAAATTCAACATGGCGGAAAATTTAGTTGGTGGACTTTCGTGGTCCAAGAGACTTTTTTGTAGATCACATTCAGCAGCACATGTCTGTCAAATTTCAAATTGATAGGACTTATGGTGTGAGGGGGCTGGCCTTGAAAATTGTTATAGCGCCACCATGTGGCCAATTCTTTTCATATTTTATGTGAAGCATTATGACATCATGTAAAGTTATGGTACCAAGTCTCATGTCTCTAGCTCATTCCAGCTCACAGCAAATTGAGCAAAGGCATAATTTAACATAAAATGCTAAATAGGCCACGCCCACATGCACTGATCAATATGACACTATAGATCTTGGTTAATACTTGCCCCCAGAGTATGTGCACCAAATTTGATAAAATTCTGTCCACCGGATCTTGCGATACAAGTTTCTGATATTTGTGGCGCCCCCTATGTGTCAAGCAGAAAACGCTTTGGTACGCCTCTTCCCAAACATGTACTGAAGATATCTACCAAGATTTATGATGATTTGACTAATGGTCAATGAATTATGGCCAATTTCCTGCTAAGCCCATCCAATTGAAAAGTTTGTTGGTCAACAGATTCATAACGCAATGAGGTATCAACACGCTTTATGCAACTTTAGATGACATTAGCCCAATAATGATCCACAGAAAATTTGGTAGCAATCGGACCTACGGTTTAGGAGGAGATGTCAAAAATCTGTTTTTCAAAAAATCCAATATGGCGGAAAATCTAGTTAGGCGGACGTTAGTGGTCTGAGCAGCTTCTTCGTAGATCACACGGAGCTAGACATGTGTGTCGAGTTTCAAGTCAATCAGACTTACGGTGTGAGGGGCGTGGCCTTTTCAAAATCGCGTGTTTGGGCGTTAATTACAGCGCCATCATGTGGCCGATTGGGGTCATAGTTCTTGAGAAGCAGCTGCACATCAATCCAGTTCCTATGCCAAGTTTCATGTTTCCATCTCATTCCAGCTCACGGCAAATTGCGCTTATTTGAAAATTAATTATTATTTTAATTATATCTGAAAAAAAGTCTGGAAAAAAAGCCCGAAAAAAAGTCTGAAAAATGTCAGACAAAAGAAGTCTGAAAAAACTGTCCGAAAAAAAAGATCTGAAAATGTCTGAAAAAAAAGATCTGAAACAAAAGATCTGAAAAATGTCGGACAAAAGAAGTCTGAAAAATGTCGGACAAAAGAAGTCTGAAAAAAAAGATCTGAAAAAAATATCTGAAAAATGTCGGACAAAAAAAGTCTGAAAAAATGTCCGAAAAAATGCCCGAAAAAAATCCCGAAAAAAAGTCTGAAAAAAATATCTGAAAATGTCTGAAAAAAAAGTCTGAAAAAAAATATCGGAAAATTGTCGGAAAAAAAAGTCGGAAAAAACTGTCCGAAAAAAAATATCGGAAAATGTCTGAAAAAAAAGTCTGAAAAAAAAGATCTGAAAATTGTCGGACAAAAAAAGTCTGGAAGAAATATCTGAAAAATGTCGGACAAAAGAAGTCTGAAAAAACTGTCCGAAAAAAAAGATCTGAAAATGTCTGAAAAAATAGTCTGAAAAAAAAGATCTGAAAAAAAGATCTCAAAATTGTCGAACAAAAAAAGTCTGGAAAAAATATCTGAAAAATGTCGGACAAAAGAAGTCTGAAAAAAAAGATCTGAAAATTGTCGGACAAAAAAAGTCTGGAAAAAAGATCTGAAAAATGTCGGACAAAAGAAGTCTGAAAAAACTGTCCGAAAAAAAAGATCTGAAAATGTCTGAAAAAAAAGTTCTGAAAAAAAGATCTGAAAAAAAGATCTGAAAAATGTCGGACAATAGAAGTCTGAAAAAACTTTTCTATTGACTTTTGTTTTGGCCAATGATTCAGACTCATTGCCTCCACAAAGTACGGGCAGTGGAAGGTTTGAAAGTGGAAGTTTTACATGGAATTGAGGTCAGTGTGAAGGTTTGATGCAGAAAGGCCAACTATTATGTAAAAAAATTGTAAAAATATATTCCCTTTCATTTTCATCCTGTTTTGTATGTTTCCAATAAAAGAGATTTCTTTTCTGAAGAAATCACATCATTTTCATATAAATGCACTTTTCAGTGTTTCTTGAGGAGAAATGCTTTTCTGTGTGTTTTTTTTGAGAGAAAGAGATATTAACTGAGTTTAGTGATGAAAACAAGAGTTTTGCATAGAATTGAGCTCAGAATGAAGATTTGATACTGGGAAGCGAATTCTAATGTAAAATTTGAGAAAACAATGTTTCTTTTCATATTCTGTCTCTTTTTTGTATGTTTCCAGTATAACAGATGTGTTTCTGTAAATAAATCATATATTCTTCATATAAATGCACGTTTCAGTGTTTCTTGAGGAGAAATGCGTTCCTGGGTGGTTTTGGATGAGAAAGACATATTAAGCGACTTTAGTGATGAAAACAAGAGTTTTGCATAGAATTGAGCTCAGAATGAAGATTTGATACTTGGAAGCGAATTCTAATGTAAAATTTGAGAAAACAATGTTTCTTTTCATATTCTGTCTCTTTTTTGTATGTTTCCAGTATAACAGATGTGTTTCTGTAAATAAATCATATATTCTTCATATAAATGCACGTTTCAGTGTTTCTTGAGGAGAAATGCGTTCCTGAGTGGTTTTGGATGAGAAAGACATATTAAGCGAGTTTAGTGATGAAAACAAGAGTTTTGCATATAATTGAGCTCAGAATGAAGATTTGATACTTGGAAGCGAATTCTAATGTAAAATTTGAGAAAACAATGTTTCTTTTCATATTCTGTCTTGTTTTGTATGTTTCCAATATAAGAGATTTATTTTCTGAAGAAATCACATCATTTTCATATAAATGCACGTTCCAGTGTTTCTTGAGGAGAAATGCGTTCCTGAGTGGTTTTGGATGAGAAAGACATATTAAGCGAGTTTAGTGATGAAAACTAGCGTTTTACATGGAATTCAGCTCAGACTGACAGTTTGATGCCTGGAGTCTAAAACTATCATATTAG
Organism: Sebastes fasciatus; assembly: GCF_043250625.1. Lineage (NCBI taxonomy): Eukaryota > Metazoa > Chordata > Actinopteri > Perciformes > Sebastidae > Sebastes > Sebastes fasciatus. Next base: position 204,811 of record NC_133812.1, read on the forward strand.
ATTTTGGAAAACTGTGTTCCCTTTCATATTTATCCTTTTGTGTGTGTTTCCAATGCAAGAAATGTTTTTCTGTGAAGAAATTTCACATTTTTCATATGAATCCACTTTTCAGTGTTTCTTGAGGAGAAATGCATTCTTTGGCTTAGTGATGAAAACTAAAGTTGTACATTGTGATCGTATAGTGGTACATTTCAACACAGGTTACAATTACATTGTAAAAGAATAAACATGAAATATATAAAACATATTTCCACATCCACATAGTTATATCAATTTAAAATGAATTAAAGCCGCAAGCGGCATTTCGCGGGTTATAGCCTTTATCGCTCAAAGCGCCCCCCTAGTGGTCGATTTGAATGAAACTTTCAGCGGATGTTTCAACTACTCTTATATGCTGCAAGTTTGGAGATGATGGGCCAAAGGCTTGTGAAGTTAGGTCTATTGACGTGCTGAGCCCGCCCCTTAAAAATGAATTGGTCAATATCTTCACAACACAATAACATATCAACAAGCTTAATGCAACTTTTGATGAGCCTGGTCCATTAATGATTCGCAGAAAATATGCCAGCAATCAGACCTACGGTTTAGGAGGAGATGTCAAAAATGTGTTTTTCAAAAAATTCAACATGGCGGAAAATTTAGTTGGTGGACTTTCGTGGTCCAAGAGACTTTTTTGTAGATCACATTCAGCAGCACATGTCTGTCAAATTTCAAATTGATAGGACTTATGGTGTGAGGGGGCTGGCCTTGAAAATTGTTATAGCGCCACCATGTGGCCAATTCTTTTCATATTTTATGTGAAGCATTATGACATCATGTAAAGTTATGGTACCAAGTCTCATGTCTCTAGCTCATTCCAGCTCACAGCAAATTGAGCAAAGGCATAATTTAACATAAAATGCTAAATAGGCCACGCCCACATGCACTGATCAATATGACACTATAGATCTTGGTTAATACTTGCCCCCAGAGTATGTGCACCAAATTTGATAAAATTCTGTCCACCGGATCTTGCGATACAAGTTTCTGATATTTGTGGCGCCCCCTATGTGTCAAGCAGAAAACGCTTTCCCAAACATGTACTGAAGATATCTACCAAGATTTATGATGATTTGACTAATGGTCAATGAATTATGGCCAATTTCCTGCTAAGCCCCTCCAATTGAAAAGTTTGTTGGTCAACAGATTCATAACGCAATGAGGTATCAACACGCTTTATGCAACTTTAGATGACATTAGCCCAATAATGATCCACAGAAAATTTGGTAGCAATCGGACCTACGGTTTAGGAGGAGATGTCAAAAATCTGTTTTTCAAAAAATCCAATATGGCGGAAAATCTAGAGAGGCGGACGTTAGTGGTCTGAGCAGCTTCTTCGTAGATCACACGGAGCTAGACATGTGTGTCGAGTTTCAAGTCAATCAGACTTACGGTGTGAGGGGCGTGGCCTTTTCAAAATCGCGTGTTTGGGCGTTAATTACAGCGCCATCATGTGGCCGATTGGGGTCATAGTTCTTGAGAAGCAGCTGCACATCAATCCAGTTCCTATGCCAAGTTTCATTTTTCCATCTCATTCCAGCTCACGGCAAATATTGCTTATTCGAAAATTAATTATTATTTTAATTATATCTGAAAAAAAGTCTGGAAAAAAAGCCCGAAAAAAAGTCTGAAAAATGTCGGACAAAAGAAGTCTGAAAAAACTGTCCGAAAAAAAAGATCTGAAAATGTCTGAATAAAAAGAACTGAAACAAAAGATCTGAAAAATGTCGGACAAAAAAATCTGAAAAAAAAGATCTCAAAAATGTCGGACAAAGAAAGTCTGAAAAATGTCGGACAAAAGAAGTCTGAAAAAAAATATCTGAAAAAAAAGATCTGAAAAAAATATCTGAAAATTGTCGGAAAAAAAAGTCTGAAAAAACTGTCCGAAAAAAAATATCTGAAAATGTCTGAAAAAAAAGTCTGAAAAAAAAGATCTGAAAATTGTCGGACAAAAAGAGTCTGGAAGAAATATCTGAAAGATGTCGGACAAAAGAAATCTGAAAAAACTGTCCGAAAAAAAAGATCTGAAAATGTCTGAAAAAATAGTCTGAAAAAAAAGATCTGAAAAAAAGATCTGAAAAATGTTGGACAAAAGAAGTTTAAAAAAAAAGATCTGAAAATTGTCAGACAAAAAAAGTCTTGAAAAAAAGATCTCAAAATTGTCGAACAAAAAAAGTCTGGAAAAAATATCTGAAAAATGTCGGACAAAAGAAGTCTGAAAAAAAAGATCTGAAAATTGTCGGACAAAAAAAGTCTGGAAAAAAGATCTGAAAAATGTCGGACAAAAGAAGTCTGAAAAAACTGTCCGAAAAAAAAGATCTGAAAATGTCTGAAAAAAAAGTTCTGAAAAAAAGATCTGAAAAAAAATCTGAAAAATGTCGGACAATAGAAGTCTGAAAAAACTTTTCTATTGACTTTTGTTTTGGCCAATGATTCAGACTCATTGCCTCCACAAAGTACGGGCAGTGGAAGGTTTGAAAGTGGAAGTTTTACATGGAATTGAGGTCAGTGTGAAGGTTTGATGCAGAAAGGCCAACTATTATGTAAAAAAATTGTAAAAATATATTCCCTTTCATTTTCATCCTGTTTTGTATGTTTCCAATAAAAGAGATTTCTTTTCTGAAGAAATCACATCATTTTCATATAAATGCACTTTTCAGTGTTTCTTGAGGAGAAATGCTTTTCTGTGTGTTTTTTTTGAGAGAAAGAGATATTAACTGAGTTTAGTGATGAAAACAAGAGTTTTGCATAGAATTGAGCTCAGAATGAAGATTTGATACTTGGAAGCGAATTCTAATGTAAAATTTGAGAAAACAATGTTTCTTTTCATATTCTGTCTCTTTTTTGTATGTTTCCAGTATAACAGATGTGTTTCTGTAAATAAATCATATATTCTTCATATAAATGCACGTTTCAGTGTTTCTTGAGGAGAAATGCGTTCCTGGGTGGTTTTGGATGAGAAAGACATATTAAGCGACTTTAGTGATGAAAACAAGAGTTTTGCATAGAATTGAGCTCAGAATGAAGATTTGATACTTGGAAGCGAATTCTAATGTAAAATTTGAGAAAACAATGTTTCTTTTCATATTCTGTCTCTTTTTTGTATGTTTCCAGTATAACAGATGTGTTTCTGTAAATAAATCACATATTCTTCATATAAATGCACATTTCAGTGTTTCTTGAGGAGAAATGCGTTCCTGAGTGGTTTTGGATGAGAAAGACATATTAAGCGAGTTTAGTGATGAAAACAAGAGTTTTGCATAGAATTGAGCTCAGAATGAAGATTTGATACTTGGAAGCGAATTCTAATGTAAAATTTGAGAAAACAATGTTTCTTTTCATATTCTGTCTCTTTTTTGTATGTTTCCAGTATAACAGATGTGTTTCTGTAAATAAATCACATATTCTTCATATAAATGCACGTTTCAGTGTTTCTTGAGGAGAAATGCGTTCCTGAGTGGTTTTGGATGAGAAAGACATATTAAGCGAGTTTAGTGATGAAAACAAGAGTTTTGCATAGAATTGAGCTCAGAATGAAGATTTGATACTTGGAAGCGAATTCTAATGTAAAATTTGAGAAAACAATGTTTCTTTTCATATTCTGTCTTGTTTTGTATGTTTCCAATATAAGAGATTTATTTTCTGAAGAAATCACATCATTTTCATATAAATGCACGTTTCAGTGTTTCTTGAGGAGAAATGCGTTCCTGAGTGGTTTTGGGTGAGAAAGACATATTAATCGAGTTTAGTGATGAAAACTAGCGTTTTACATGGAATTCAGCTCAGACTGACAGTTTGATGCCTGGAGTCTAAAACTATCATATTAGATTTTGGAAAACTGTGTTCCCTTTCATATTTATCCTTTTGTGTGTGTTTCCAATGCAAGAAATGTTTTTCTGTGAAGAAATTTCACGTTTTTCATATGAATCCACTTTTCAGTGTTTCTTGAGGAGAAATGCATTCTTTGGCTTAGTGATGAAAACTAAAGTTGTACATTGTGATCGTATAGTGGTACATTTCAACACAGGTTACAATTACATTGTAAAAGAATAAACATGAAATATATAAAACATATTTCCACATCCACATAGTTATATCAATTTAAAATGAATTAAAGCCGCAAGCGGCATTTCGCGGGTTATAGCCTTTATCGCTCAAAGCGCCCCCCTAGTGGTCGATTTGAATGAAACTTTCAGCGGATGTTTCAACTACTCTTATATGCTGCAAGTTTGGAGATGATGGGCCAAAGGCTTGTGAAGTTAGGTCTATTGACGTGCTGAGCCCGCCCCTTAAAAATGAATTGGTCAATATCTTCACAACACAATAACATATCAACAAGCTTAATGCAACTTTTGATGAGCCTGGTCCAATAATGATTCGCAGAAAATATGCCAGCAATCAGACCATGTCAAAAATGTGTTTTTCAAAAAATTCAACATGGCGGAAAATTTAGTTGGTGGACTTTCGTGGTCCAAGAGACTTTTTTGTAGATCACATTCAGCAGCACATGTCTGTCAAATTTCAAATTGATAGGACTTATGGTGTGAGGGGGCTGGCCTTGAAAATTGTTATAGCGCCACCATGTGGCCAATTCTTTTCATATTTTATGTGAAGCATTATGACATCATGTAAAGTTATGGTACCAAGTCTCATGTCTCTAGCTCATTCCAGCTCACAGCAAATTGAGCAAAGGCATAATTTAACATAAAATGCTAAATAGGCCACGCCCACATGCACTGATCAATATGACACTATAGATCTTGGTTAATACTTGCCCCCAGAGTATGTGCACCAAATTTGATAAAATTCTGTCCACCGGATCTTGCGATACAAGTTTCTGATATTTGTGGCGCCCCCTATGTGTCAAGCAGAAAACGCTTTGGTACGCCTCTTCCCAAACATGTACTGAAGATATCTACCAAGATTTATGATGATTTGACTAATGGTCAATGAATTATGGCCAATTTCCTGCTAAGCCCCTCCAATTGAAAAGTTTGTTGGTCAACAGATTCATAACGCAATGAGGTATCAACACGCTTTATGCAACTTTAGATGACATTAGCCCAATAATGATCCACAGAAAATTTGGTAGCAATCGGACCTACGGTTTAGGAGGAGATGTCAAAAATCTGTTTTTCAAAAAATCCAATATGGCGGAAAATCTAGTTAGGCGGACGTTAGTGGTCTGAGCAGCTTCTTCGTAGATCACACGGAGCTAGACATGTGTGTCGAGTTTCAAGTCAATCAGACTTACGGTGTGAGGGGCGTGGCCTTTTCAAAATCGCGTGTTTGGGCGTTAATTACAGCGCCATCATGTGGCCGATTGGGGTCATAGTTCTTGAGACGCAGCTGCACATCAATCCAGTTCCTATGCCAAGTTTCATGTTTCCATCTCATTCCAGCTCACGGCAAATTGCGCTTATTCGAAAATTAATTATTATTTTAATTATATCTGAAAAAAAGTCTGGAAAAAAAGCTCGAAAAAAAGTCTGAAAAATGTCGGACAAAAGAAGTCTGAAAAAACTGTCCGAAAAAAAAGATCTGAAAATGTCTGAAAAAAAAGATCTGAAACAAAAGATCTGAAAAATGTCGGACAAAAAAAGTCTGAAAAATGTCGGACAAAAGAAGTCTGAAAAAAAAGATCTGAAAAAAATATCTGAAAAATGACGGACAAAAAAAGTCTGAAAAAATGTCCGAAAAAAAGTCTGAAAAAAATATCTGAAAATGTCTGAAAAAAAATATCGGAAAATTGTCGGAAAAAAAAGTCTGAAAAAACTGTCCGAAAAAAAATATCGGAAAATGTCTGAAAAAAAAGTCTGAAAAAAAAGATCTGAAAATTGTCGGACAAAAAGAGTCTGGAAGAAATATCTGAAAAATGTCGGACAAAAGAAGTCTGAAAAAACTGTCCGAAAAAAAAGATCTGAAAATGTCTGAAAAAAAAGATCTGAAAAAAAGATCTGAAAAATGTTGGACAAAAGAAGTTTAAAAAAAAAGATCTGAAAATTGTCAGACAAAAAAAGTCTTGAAAAAAAGATCTCAAAATTGTCGAACAAAAAAAGTCTGGAAAAAATATCTGAAAAATGTCGGACAAAAGAAGTCTGAAAAAAAAGATCTGAAAATTGTCGGACAAAAAAAGTCTGGAAAAAAGATCTGAAAAATGTCGGACAAAAGAAGTCTGAAAAAACTGTCCGAAAAAAAAGATCTGAAAATGTCTGAAAAAAAAGATCTGAAAAAAAGATCTGAAAAATGTCGGACAATAGAAGTCTGAAAAAACTTTTCTATTGACTTTTGTTTTGGCCAATGATTCAGACTCATTGCCTCCACAAAGTACCGGCAGTGGAAGGTTTGAAAGTGGAAGTTTTACATGGAATTGAGGTCAGTGTGAAGGTTTGATGCAGAAAGGCCAACTATTATGTAAAAAAATTGTAAAAATATATTCCCTTTCATTTTCATCCTGTTTTGTATGTTTCCAATAAAAGAGATTTCTTTTCTGAAGAAATCACATCATTTTCATATAAATGCACTTTTCAGTGTTTCTTGAGGAGAAATGCTTTTCTGTGTGTTTTTTTTGAGAGAAAGAGATATTAACTGAGTTTAGTGATGAAAACAAGAGTTTTGCATAGAATTGAGCTCAGAATGAAGATTTGATACTGGGAAGCGAATTCTAATGTAAAATTTGAGAAAACAATGTTTCTTTTCATATTCTGTCTCTTTTTTGTATGTTTCCAGTATAACAGATGTGTTTCTGTAAATAAATCATATATTCTTCATATAAATGCACGTTTCAGTGTTTCTTGAGGAGAAATGCGTTCCTGGGTGGTTTTGGATGAGAAAGACATATTAAGCGACTTTAGTGATGAAAACAAGAGTTTTGCATAGAATTGAGCTCAGAATGAAGATTTGATACTTGGAAGCGAATTCTAATGTAAAATTTGAGAAAACAATGTTTCTTTTCATATTCTGTCTCTTTTTTGTATGTTTCCAGTATAACAGATGTGTTTCTGTAAATAAATCACATATTCTTCATATAAATGTACTTTTCAGTGTTTCTTGAGGAGAAATGCGTTCCTGAGTGGTTTGGATGAGAAAGACATATTAAGCGAGTTTAGTGATGAAAACAAGAGTTTTGCATAGAATTGAGCTCAGAATGAAGATTTGATACTTGGAAGCGAATTCTAATGTAAAATTTGAGAAAACAATGTTTCTTTTCATATTCTGTCTTGTTTTGTATGTTTCCAATATAAGAGATTTATTTTCTGAAGAAATCACATCATTTTCATATAAATGCACGTTTCAGTGTTTCTTGAGGAGAAATGCGTTCCTGAGTGGTTTTGGATGAGAAAGACATATTAAGCGAGTTTAGTGATGAAAACTAGCGTTTTACATGGAATTCAGCTCAGACTGACAGTTTGATGCCTGGAGTCTAAAACTATCATATTAGATTTTGGAAAACTGTGTTCCCTTTCATATTTATCCTTTTGTGTGTGTTTCCAATGCAAGAAATGTTTTTCTGTGAAGAAATTTCACATTTTTCATATGAATCCACTTTTCAGTGTTTCTTGAGGAGAAATGCATTCTTTGGCTTAGTGATGAAAACTAAAGTTGTACATTGTGATCGTATAGTGGTACATTTCAACACAGGTTACAATTACATTGTAAAAGAATAAACATGAAATATATAAAACATATTTCCACATCCACATAGTTATATCAATTTAAAATGAATTAAAGCCGCAAGCGGCATTTCGCGGGTTATAGCCTTTATCGCTCAAAGCGCCCCCCTAGTGGTCGATTTGAATGAAACTTTCAGCGGATGTTTCAACTACTCTTATATGCTGCAAGTTTGGAGATGATGGGCCAAAGGCTTGTGAAGTTAGGTCTATTGACGTGCTGAGCCCGCCCCTTAAAAATGAATTGGTCAATATCTTCACAACACAATAACATATCAACAAGCTTAATGCAACTTTTGATGAGCCTGGTCCAATAATGATTCGCAGAAAATATGCCAGCAATCAGACCATGTCAAAAATGTGTTTTTCAAAAAATTCAACATGGCGGAAAATTTAGTTGGTGGACTTTCGTGGTCCAAGAGACTTTTTTGTAGATCACATTCAGCAGCACATGTCTGTCAAATTTCAAATTGATAGGACTTATGGTGTGAGGGGGCTGGCCTTGAAAATTGTTATAGCGCCACCATGTGGCCAATTCTTTTCATATTTTATGTGAAGCATTATGACATCATGTAAAGTTATGGTACCAAGTCTCATGTCTCTAGCTCATTCCAGCTCACAGCAAATTGAGCAAAGGCATAATTTAACATAAAATGCTAAATAGGCCACGCCCACATGCACTGATCAATATGACACTATAGATCTTGGTTAATACTTGCCCCCAGAGTATGTGCACCAAATTTGATAAAATTCTGTCCACCGGATCTTGCGATACAAGTTTCTGATATTTGTGGCGCCCCCTATGTGTCAAGCAGAAAACGCTTTGGTACGCCTCTTCCCAAACATGTACTGAAGATATCTACCAAGATTTATGATGATTTGACTAATGGTCAATGAATTATGGCCAATTTCCTGCTAAGCCCCTCCAATTGAAAAGTTTGTTGGTCAACAGATTCATAACGCAATGAGGTATCAACACGCTTTATGCAACTTTAGATGACATTAGCCCAATAATGATCCACAGAAAATTTGGTAGCAATCGGACCTACGGTTTAGGAGGAGATGTCAAAAATCTGTTTTTCAAAAAATCCAATATGGCGGAAAATCTAGAGAGGCGGACGTTAGTGGTCTGAGCAGCTTCTTCGTAGATCACACGGAGCTAGACATGTGTGTCGAGTTTCAAGTCAATCAGACTTACGGTGTGAGGGGCGTGGCCTTTTCAAAATCGCGTGTTTGGGCGTTAATTACAGCGCCATCATGTGGCCGATTGGGGTCATAGTTCTTGAGAAGCAGCTGCACATCAATCCAGTTCCTATGCCAAGTTTCATGTTTCCATCTCATTCCAGCTCACGGCAAATTGCGCTTATTCGAAAATTAATTATTATTTTAATTATATCTGAAAAAAAGTCTGGAAAAAAAGCCCGAAAAAAAGTCTGAAAAATGTCGGACAAAAGAAGTCTGAAAAAAACTGTCCGAAAAAAAAGATCTGAAAATGTCTGAAAAAAAAGAACTGAAACAAAAGATCTGAAAAATGTCGGACAAAAAAATCTGAAAAAAAAGATCTGAAAAATGTCGGACAAAAAAAGTCTGAAAAATGTCGGACAAAAGAAGTCTGAAAAAAAAGATCTGAAAAAAAAGATCTGAAAAAAATATCTGAAAAATGTCGGACAAAAAAAGTCTGAAAAAATGTCCGAAAAAATGTCCGAAAAAAATCCCGAAAAAAAGTCTGAAAAAAATATCTGAAAATGTCTGAAAAAAAATATCGGAAAATTGTCGGAAAAAAAAGTCTGAAAAAACTGTCCGAAAAAAAATATCTGAAAATGTCTTTAAAAAAAGTCTGAAAAAAAAGATCTGAAAATTGTCGGACAAAAAGAGTCTGGAAGAAATATCTGAAAAATGTCGGACAAAAGAAGTCTGAAAAAACTGTCCGAAAAAAAAGATCTGAAAATGTCTGAAAAAATAGTCTGAAAAAAAAGATCTGAAAAAAAGATCTGAAAAATGTTGGACAAAAGAAGTTTAAAAAAAAAGATCTGAAAATTGTCAGACAAAAAAAGTCTTGAAAAAAAGATCTCAAAATTGTCGAACAAAAAAAGTCTGGAAAAAATATCTGAAAAATGTCGGACAAAATAAGTCTGAAAAAAAAGATCTGAAAATTATCGGACAAAAAAAGTCTGGAAAAAAGATCTGAAAAATGTCCGAAAAAATGCCCGAAAAAAATCCCGAAAAAAAGTCTGAAAAAAATATCTGAAAATGTCTGAAAAAAAATATCGGAAAATTGTCGGAAAAAAAAGTCTGAAAAAACTGTCCGAAAAAAAATATCTGAAAATGTCTTTAAAAAAAGTCTGAAAAAAAAGATCTGAAAATTGTCGGACAAAAAGAGTCTGGAAGAAATATCTGAAAAATGTCGGACAAAAGAAGTCTGAAAAAACTGTCCGAAAAAAAAGATCTGAAAATGTCTGAAAAAATAGTCTGAAAAAAAAGATCTGAAAAAAAGATCTGAAAAATGTTGGACAAAAGAAGTTTAAAAAAAAAGATCTGAAAATTGTCAGACAAAAAAAGTCTTGAAAAAAAGATCTCAAAATTGTCGAACAAAAAAAGTCTGGAAAAAATATCTGAAAAATGTCGGACAAAATAAGTCTGAAAAAAAAGATCTGAAAATTATCGGACAAAAAAAGTCTGGAAAAAAGATCTGAAAAATGTCGGACAAAAGAAGTCTGAAAAAACTGTCCGAAAAAAAAGATCTGAAAATGTCTGAAAAAAAAGTTCTGAAAAAAAGATCTGAAAAAAAATCTGAAAAATGTCGGACAATAGAAGTCTGAAAAAACTTTTCTATTGACTTTTGTTTTGGCCAATGATTCAGACTCATTGCCTCCACAAAGTACGGGCAGTGGAAGGTTTGAAAGTGGAAGTTTTACATGGAATTGAGGTCAGTGTGAAGGTTTGATGCAGAAAGGCCAACTATTATGTAAAAAAATTGTAAAAATATATTCCCTTTCATTTTCATCCTGTTTTGTATGTTTCCAATAAAAGAGATTTCTTTTCTGAAGAAATCACATCATTTTCATATAAATGCACTTTTCAGTGTTTCTTGAGGAGAAATGCTTTTCTGTGTGTTTTTTTTGAGAGAAAGAGATATTAACTGAGTTTAGTGATGAAAACAAGAGTTTTGCATAGAATTGAGCTCAGAATGAAGATTTGATACTGGGAAGCGAATTCTAATGTAAAATTTGAGAAAACAATGTTTCTTTTCATATTCTGTCTCTTTTTTGTATGTTTCCAGTATAACAGATGTGTTTCTGTAAATAAATCACATATTCTTCATATAAATGTACTTTTCAGTGTTTCTTGAGGAGAAATGCGTTCCTGAGTGGTTTTGGATGAGAAAGACATATTAAGCGAGTTTAGTGATGAAAACAAGAGTTTTGCATAGAATTGAGCTCAGAATGAAGATTTGATACTTGGAAGCGAATTCTAATGTAAAATTTGAGAAAACAATGTTTCTTTTCATATTCTGTCTTGTTTTGTATGTTTCCAATATAAGAGATTTATTTTCTGAAGAAATCACATCATTTTCATATAAATGCACGTTTCAGTGTTTCTTGAGGAGAAATGCGTTCCTGAGTGGTTTTGGGTGAGAAAGACATATTAATCGAGTTTAGTGATGAAAACTAGCGTTTTACATGGAATTCAGCTCAGACTGACAGTCTGATGCCTGGAGTCTAAAACTATCATATTAGATTTTGGAAAACTGTGTTCCCTTTCATATTTATCCTTTTGTGTGTGTTTCCAATGCAAGAAATGTTTTTCTGTGAAGAAATTTCACATTTTTCATATGAATCCACTTTTCAGTGTTTCTTGAGGAGAAATGCATTCTTTGGCTTAGTGATGAAAACTAAAGTTGTACATTGTGATCGTATAGTGGTACATTTCAACACAGGTTACAATTACATTGTAAAAGAATAAACATGAAATATATAAAACATATTTCCACATCCACATAGTTATATCAATTTAAAATGAATTAAAGCCGCAAGCGGCATTTCGCGGGTTATAGCCTTTATCGCTCAAAGCGCCCCCCTAGTGGTCGATTTGAATGAAACTTTCAGCGGATGTTTCAACTACTCTTATATGCTGCAAGTTTGGAGATGATGGGCCAAAGGCTTGTGAAGTTAGGTCTATTGACGTGCTGAGCCCGCCCCTTAAAAATGAATTGGTCAATATCTTCACAACACAATAACATATCAACAAGCTTAATGCAACTTTTGATGAGCCTGGTCCAATAATGATTCGCAGAAAATATGCCAGCAATCAGACCATGTCAAAAATGTGTTTTTCAAAAAATTCAACATGGCGGAAAATTTAGTTGGTGGACTTTCGTGGTCCAAGAGACTTTTTTGTAGATCACATTCAGCAGCACATGTCTGTCAAATTTCAAATTGATAGGACTTATGGTGTGAGGGGGCTGGCCTTGAAAATTGTTATAGCGCCACCATGTGGCCAATTCTTTTCATATTTTATGTGAAGCATTATGACATCATGTAAAGTTATGGTACCAAGTCTCATGTCTCTAGCTCATTCCAGCTCACAGCAAATTGAGCAAAGGCATAATTTAACATAAAATGCTAAATAGGCCACGCCCACATGCACTGATCAATATGACACTATAGATCTTGGTTAATACTTGCCCCCAGAGTATGTGCACCAAATTTGATAAAATTCTGTCCACCGGATCTTGCGATACAAGTTTCTGATATTTGTGGCGCCCCCTATGTGTCAAGCAGAAAACGCTTTGGTACGCCTCTTCCCAAACATGTACTGAAGATATCTACCAAGATTTATGATGATTTGACTAATGGTCAATGAATTATGGCCAATTTCCTGCTAAGCCCCTCCAATTGAAAAGTTTGTTGGTCAACAGATTCATAACGCAATGAGGTATCAACACGCTTTATGCAACTTTAGATGACATTAGCCCAATAATGATCCACAGAAAATTTGGTAGCAATCGGACCTACGGTTTAGGAGGAGATGTCAAAAATCTGTTTTTCAAAAAATCCAATATGGCGGAAAATCTAGAGAGGCGGACGTTAGTGGTCTGAGCAGCTTCTTCGTAGATCACACGGAGCTAGACATGTGTGTCGAGTTTCAAGTCAATCAGACTTACGGTGTGAGGGGCGTGGCCTTTTCAAAATCGCGTGTTTGGGCGTTAATTACAGCGCCATCATGTGGCCGATTGGGGTCATAGTTCTTGAGAAGCAGCTGCACATCAATCCAGTTCCTATGCCAAGTTTCATGTTTCCATCTCATTCCAGCTCACGGCAAATTGCGCTTATTCGAAAATTAATTATTATTTTAATTATATCTGAAAAAAAGTCTGGAAAAAAAGCCCGAAAAAAAGTCTGAAAAATGTCGGACAAAAGAAGTCTGAAAAAAACTGTCCGAAAAAAAAGATCTGAAAATGTCTGAAAAAAAAGAACTGAAACAAAAGATCTGAAAAATGTCGGACAAAAAAATCTGAAAAAAAAGATCTGAAAAATGTCGGACAAAAAAAGTCTGAAAAATGTCGGACAAAAGAAGTCTGAAAAAAAGATCTGAAAAAAAATATCTGAAAAAAATATCTGAAAAATGTCGGACAAAAAAAGTCTGAAAAAATGTCCGAAAAAATGCCCGAAAAAAATCCCGAAAAAAAGTCTGAAAAAAATATCTGAAAATGTCTGAAAAAAAATATCGGAAAATTGTCGGAAAAAAAAGTCTGAAAAAACTGTCCGAAAAAAAATATCTGAAAATGTCTTTAAAAAAAGTCTGAAAAAAAAGATCTGAAAATTGTCGGACAAAAAGAGTCTGGAAGAAATATCTGAAAAATGTCGGACAAAAGAAGTCTGAAAAAACTGTCCGAAAAAAAAGATCTGAAAATGTCTGAAAAAATAGTCTGAAAAAAAAGATCTGAAAAAAAGATCTGAAAAATGTTGGACAAAAGAAGTTTAAAAAAAAAGATCTGAAAATTGTCAGACAAAAAAAGTCTTGAAAAAAAGATCTCAAAATTGTCGAACAAAAAAAGTCTGGAAAAAATATCTGAAAAATGTCGGACAAAATAAGTCTGAAAAAAAAGATCTGAAAATTATCGGACAAAAAAAGTCTGGAAAAAAGATCTGAAAAATGTCGGACAAAAGAAGTCTGAAAAAACTGTCCGAAAAAAAAGATCTGAAAATGTCTGAAAAAAAAGTTCTGAAAAAAAGATCTGAAAAAAAATCTGGAAAATGTCGGACAATAGAAGTCTGAAAAAACTTTTCTATTGACTTTTGTTTTGGCCAATGATTCAGACTCATTGCCTCCACAAAGTACGGGCAGTGGAAGGTTTGAAAGTGGAAGTTTTACATGGAATTGAGGTCAGTGTGAAGGTTTGATGCAGAAAGGCCAACTATTATGTAAAAAAATTGTAAAAATATATTCCCTTTCATTTTCATCCTGTTTTGTATGTTTCCAATAAAAGAGATTTCTTTTCTGAAGAAATCACATCATTTTCATATAAATGCACTTTTCAGTGTTTCTTGAGGAGAAATGCTTTTCTGTGTGTTTTTTTTGAGAGAAAGAGATATTAACTGAGTTTAGTGATGAAAACAAGAGTTTTGCATAGAATTGAGCTCAGAATGAAGATTTGATACTGGGAAGCGAATTCTAATGTAAAATTTGAGAAAACAATGTTTCTTTTCATATTCTGTCTCTTTTTTGTATGTTTCCAGTATAACAGATGTGTTTCTGTAAATAAATCACATATTCTTCATATAAATGTACTTTTCAGTGTTTCTTGAGGAGAAATGCGTTCCTGAGTGGTTTTGGATGAGAAAGACATATTAAGCGAGTTTAGTGATGAAAACAAGAGTTTTGCATAGAATTGAGCTCAGAATGAAGATTTGATACTTGGAAGCGAATTCTAATGTAAAATTTGAGAAAACAATGTTTCTTTTCATATTCTGTCTTGTTTTGTATGTTTCCAATATAAGAGATTTATTTTCTGAAGAAATCACATCATTTTCATATAAATGCACGTTTCAGTGTTTCTTGAGGAGAAATGCGTTCCTGAGTGGTTTTGGGTGAGAAAGACATATTAATCGAGTTTAGTGATGAAAACTAGCGTTTTACATGGAATTCAGCTCAGACTGACAGTTTGATGCCTGGAGTCTAAAACTATCATATTAGATTTTGGAAAACTGTGTTCCCTTTCATATTTATCCTTTTGTGTGTGTTTCCAATGCAAGAAATGTTTTTCTGTGAAGAAATTTCACATTTTTCATATGAATCCACTTTTCAGTGTTTCTTGAGGAGAAATGCATTCTTTGGCTTAGTGATGAAAACTAAAGTTGTACATTGTGATCGTATAGTGGTACATTTCAACACAGGTTACAATTACATTGTAAAAGAATAAACATGAAATATATAAAACATATTTCCACATCCACATAGTTATATCAATTTAAAATGAATTAAAGCCGCAAGCGGCATTTCGCGGGTTATAGCCTTTATCGCTCAAAGCGCCCCCCTAGTGGTCGATTTGAATGAAACTTTCAGCGGATGTTTCAACTACTCTTATATGCTGCAAGTTTGGAGATGATGGGCCAAAGGCTTGTGAAGTTAGGTCTATTGACGTGCTGAGCCCGCCCCTTAAAAATGAATTGGTCAATATCTTCACAACACAATAACATATCAACAAGCTTAATGCAACTTTTGATGAGCCTGGTCCAATAATGATTCGCAGAAAATATGCCAGCAATCAGACCATGTCAAAAATGTGTTTTTCAAAAAATTCAACATGGCGGAAAATTTAGTTGGTGGACTTTCGTGGTCCAAGAGACTTTTTTGTAGATCACATTCAGCAGCACATGTCTGTCAAATTTCAAATTGATAGGACTTATGGTGTGAGGGGGCTGGCCTTGAAAATTGTTATAGCGCCACCATGTGGCCAATTCTTTTCATATTTTATGTGAAGCATTATGACATCATGTAAAGTTATGGTACCAAGTCTCATGTCTCTAGCTCATTCCAGCTCACAGCAAATTGAGCAAAGGCATAATTTAACATAAAATGCTAAATAGGCCACGCCCACATGCACTGATCAATATGACACTATAGATCTTGGTTAATACTTGCCCCCAGAGTATGTGCACCAAATTTGATAAAATTCTGTCCACCGGATCTTGCGATACAAGTTTCTGATATTTGTGGCGCCCCCTATGTGTCAAGCAGAAAACGCTTTGGTACGCCTCTTCCCAAACATGTACTGAAGATATCTACCAAGATTTATGATGATTTGACTAATGGTCAATGAATTATGGCCAATTTCCTGCTAAGCCCCTCCAATTGAAAAGTTTGTTGGTCAACAGATTCATAACGCAATGAGGTATCAACACACTTTATGCAACTTTAGATGACATTAGCCCAATAATGATCCACAGAAAATTTGGTAGCAATCGGACCTACGGTTTAGGAGGAGATGTCAAAAATCTGTTTTTCAAAAAATCCAATATGGCGGAAAATCTAGAGAGGCGGACGTTAGTGGTCTGAGCAGCTTCTTCGTAGATCACACGGAGCTAGACATGTGTGTCGAGTTTCAAGTCAATCAGACTTACGGTGTGAGGGGCGTGGCCTTTTCAAAATCGCGTGTTTGGGCGTTAATTACAGCGCCATCATGTGGCCGATTGGGGTCATAGTTCTTGAGAAGCAGCTGCACATCAATCCAGTTCCTATGCCAAGTTTCATGTTTCCATCTCATTCCAGCTCACGGCAAATTGCGCTTATTCGAAAATTAATTATTATTTTAATTATATCTGAAAAAAAGTCTGGAAAAAAAGCCCGAAAAAAAGTCTGAAAAATGTCGGACAAAAGAAGTCTGAAAAAAACTGTCCGAAAAAAAAGATCTGAAAATGTCTGAAAAAAAAGAACTGAAACAAAAGATCTGAAAAATGTCGGACAAAAAAATCTGAAAAAAAAGATCTGAAAAATGTCGGACAAAAAAAGTCTGAAAAATGTCGGACAAAAGAAGTCTGAAAAAAAAGATCTGAAAAAAAAGATCTGAAAAAAATATCTGAAAAATGTCGGACAAAAAAAGTCTGAAAAAATGTCCGAAAAAATGCCCGAAAAAAATCCCGAAAAAAAGTCTGAAAAAAATATCTGAAAATGTCTGAAAAAAAATATCGGAAAATTGTCGGAAAAAAAAGTCTGAAAAAACTGTCCGAAAAAAAATATCTGAAAATGTCTTTAAAAAAAGTCTGAAAAAAAAGATCTGAAAATTGTCGGACAAAAAGAGTCTGGAAGAAATATCTGAAAAATGTCGGACAAAAGAAGTCTGAAAAAACTGTCCGAAAAAAAAGATCTGAAAATGTCTGAAAAAATAGTCTGAAAAAAAAGATCTGAAAAAAAGATCTGAAAAATGTTGGACAAAAGAAGTTTAAAAAAAAAGATCTGAAAATTGTCAGACAAAAAAAGTCTTGAAAAAAAGATCTCAAAATTGTCGAACAAAAAAAGTCTGGAAAAAATATCTGAAAAATGTCGGACAAAATAAGTCTGAAAAAAAAGATCTGAAAATTATCGGACAAAAAAAGTCTGGAAAAAAGATCTGAAAAATGTCCGAAAAAATGCCCGAAAAAAATCCCGAAAAAAAGTCTGAAAAAAATATCTGAAAATGTCTGAAAAAAAATATCGGAAAATTGTCGGAAAAAAAATTCTGAAAAAACTGTCCGAAAAAAAATATCTGAAAATGTCTTTAAAAAAAGTCTGAAAAAAAAGATCTGAAAATTGTCGGACAAAAAGAGTCTGGAAGAAATATCTGAAAAATGTCGGACAAAAGAAGTCTGAAAAAACTGTCCGAAAAAAAAGATCTGAAAATGTCTGAAAAAATAGTCTGAAAAAAAAGATCTGAAAAAAAGATCTGAAAAATGTTGGACAAAAGAAGTTTAAAAAAAAAGATCTGAAAATTGTCAGACAAAAAAAGTCTTGAAAAAAAGATCTCAAAATTGTCGAACAAAAAAAGTCTGGAAAAAATATCTGAAAAATGTCGGACAAAATAAGTCTGAAAAAAAAGATCTGAAAATTATCGGACAAAAAAAGTCTGGAAAAAAGATCTGAAAAATGTCGGACAAAAGAAGTCTGAAAAAACTGTCCGAAAAAAAAGATCTGAAAATGTCTGAAAAAAAAGTTCTGAAAAAAAGATCTGAAAAAAAATCTGAAAAATGTCGGACAATAGAAGTCTGAAAAAACTTTTCTATTGACTTTTGTTTTGGCCAATGATTCAGACTCATTGCCTCCACAAAGTACGGGCAGTGGAAGGTTTGAAAGTGGAAGTTTTACATGGAATTGAGGTCAGTGTGAAGGTTTGATGCAGAAAGGCCAACTATTATGTAAAAAAATTGTAAAAATATATTCCCTTTCATTTTCATCCTGTTTTGTATGTTTCCAATAAAAGAGATTTCTTTTCTGAAGAAATCACATCATTTTCATATAAATGCACTTTTCAGTGTTTCTTGAGGAGAAATGCTTTTCTGTGTGTTTTTTTTGAGAGAAAGAGATATTAACTGAGTTTAGTGATGAAAACAAGAGTTTTGCATAGAATTGAGCTCAGAATGAAGATTTGATACTGGGAAGCGAATTCTAATGTAAAATTTGAGAAAACAATGTTTCTTTTCATATTCTGTCTCTTTTTTGTATGTTTCCAGTATAACAGATGTGTTTCTGTAAATAAATCACATATTCTTCATATAAATGTACTTTTCAGTGTTTCTTGAGGAGAAATGCGTTCCTGAGTGGTTTTGGATGAGAAAGACATATTAAGCGAGTTTAGTGATGAAAACAAGAGTTTTGCATAGAATTGAGCTCAGAATGAAGATTTGATACTTGGAAGCGAATTCTAATGTAAAATTTGAGAAAACAATGTTTCTTTTCATATTCTGTCTTGTTTTGTATGTTTCCAATATAAGAGATTTATTTTCTGAAGAAATCACATCATTTTCATATAAATGCACGTTTCAGTGTTTCTTGAGGAGAAATGCGTTCCTGAGTGGTTTTGGGTGAGAAAGACATATTAATCGAGTTTAGTGATGAAAACTAGCGTTTTACATGGAATTCAGCTCAGACTGACAGTCTGATGCCTGGAGTCTAAAACTATCATATTAGATTTTGGAAAACTGTGTTCCCTTTCATATTTATCCTTTTGTGTGTGTTTCCAATGCAAGAAATGTTTTTCTGTGAAGAAATTTCACATTTTTCATATGAATCCACTTTTCAGTGTTTCTTGAGGAGAAATGCATTCTTTGGCTTAGTGATGAAAACTAAAGTTGTACATTGTGATCGTATAGTGGTACATTTCAACACAGGTTACAATTACATTGTAAAAGAATAAACATGAAATATATAAAACATATTTCCACATCCACATAGTTATATCAATTTAAAATGAATTAAAGCCGCAAGCGGCATTTCGCGGGTTATAGCCTTTATCGCTCAAAGCGCCCCCCTAGTGGTCGATTTGAATGAAACTTTCAGCGGATGTTTCAACTACTCTTATATGCTGCAAGTTTGGAGATGATGGGCCAAAGGCTTGTGAAGTTAGGTCTATTGACGTGCTGAGCCCGCCCCTTAAAAATGAATTGGTCAATATCTTCACAACACAATAACATATCAACAAGCTTAATGCAACTTTTGATGAGCCTGGTCCAATAATGATTCGCAGAAAATATGCCAGCAATCAGACCATGTCAAAAATGTGTTTTTCAAAAAATTCAACATGGCGGAAAATTTAGTTGGTGGACTTTCGTGGTCCAAGAGACTTTTTTGTAGATCACATTCAGCAGCACATGTCTGTCAAATTTCAAATTGATAGGACTTATGGTGTGAGGGGGCTGGCCTTGAAAATTGTTATAGCGCCACCATGTGGCCAATTCTTTTCATATTTTATGTGAAGCATTATGACATCATGTAAAG
Source organism: Sebastes fasciatus (assembly GCF_043250625.1). Taxonomy (NCBI): domain Eukaryota; kingdom Metazoa; phylum Chordata; class Actinopteri; order Perciformes; family Sebastidae; genus Sebastes; species Sebastes fasciatus. Next base: position 224,490 of record NC_133812.1, read on the forward strand.
TTATGGTACCAAGTCTCATGTCTCTAGCTCATTCCAGCTCACAGCAAATTGAGCAAAGGCATAATTTAACATAAAATGCTAAATAGGCCACGCCCACATGCACTGATCAATATGACACTATAGATCTTGGTTAATACTTGCCCCCAGAGTATGTGCACCAAATTTGATAAAATTCTGTCCACCGGATCTTGCGATACAAGTTTCTGATATTTGTGGCGCCCCCTATGTGTCAAGCAGAAAACGCTTTGGTACGCCTCTTCCCAAACATGTACTGAAGATATCTACCAAGATTTATGATGATTTGACTAATGGTCAATGAATTATGGCCAATTTCCTGCTAAGCCCCTCCAATTGAAAAGTTTGTTGGTCAACAGATTCATAACGCAATGAGGTATCAACACGCTTTATGCAACTTTAGATGACATTAGCCCAATAATGATCCACAGAAAATTTGGTAGCAATCGGACCTACGGTTTAGGAGGAGATGTCAAAAATCTGTTTTTCAAAAAATCCAATATGGCGGAAAATCTAGTTAGGCGGACGTTAGTGGTCTGAGCAGCTTCTTCGTAGATCACACGGAGCTAGACATGTGTGTCGAGTTTCAAGTCAATCAGACTTACGGTTTGAGGGGCGTGGCCTTTTCAAAATCGCGTGTTTGGGCGTTAATTACAGCGCCATCATGTGGCCGATTGGGGTCATAGTTCTTGAGAAGCAGCTGCACATCAATCCAGTTCCTATGCCAAGTTTCATGTTTCCATCTCATTCCAGCTCACGGCAAATTGCGCTTATTCGAAAATTAATTATTATTTTAATTATATCTGAAAAAAAGTCTGGAAAAAAAGCCCGAAAAAAAGTCTGAAAAATGTCGGACAAAAGAAGTCTGAAAAAACTGTCCGAAAAAAAAGATCTGAAAATGTCTGAAAAAAAAGATCTGAAACAAAAGATCTGAAAAATGTCGGACAAAAAAATCTGAAAAAAAAGATCTGAAAAATGTCGGACAAAAAAAGTCTGAAAAATGTCGGACAAAAGAAGTCTGAAAAAAAGATCTGAAAAAAAATATCTGAAAAAAATATCTGAAAAATGTCGGACAAAAAAAGTCTGAAAAAATGTCCGAAAAAATGCCCGAAAAAAATCCCGAAAAAAAGTCTGAAAAAAATATCTGAAAATGTCTGAAAAAAAATATCGGAAAATTGTCGGAAAAAAAAGTCTGAAAAAACTGTCCGAAAAAAAATATCTGAAAATGTCTGAAAAAAAAGTCTGAAAAAAAAGATCTGAAAATTGTCGGACAAAAAAAGTCTGGAAGAAATATCTGAAAAATGTCGGACAAAAGAAGTCTGAAAAAACTGTCCGAAAAAAAAGATCTGAAAATGTCTGAAAAAAAAGATCTGAAAAAAAGATCTGAAAAATGTTGGACAAAAGAAGTTTAAAAAAAAAGATCTGAAAATTGTCAGACAAAAAAAGTCTTGAAAAAAAGATCTCAAAATTGTCGAACAAAAAAAGTCTGGAAAAAATATCTGAAAAATGTCGGACAAAAGAAGTCTGAAAAAAAAGATCTGAAAATTGTCGGACAAAAAAAGTCTGGAAAAAAGATCTGAAAAATGTCGGACAAAAGAAGTCTGAAAAAAATGTCCGAAAAAAAAGATCTGAAAATGTCTGAAAAAAAAGATCTGAAAAAAAGATCTGAAAAATATCGGACAATAGAAGTCTGAAAAAACTTTTCTATTGACTTTTGTTTTGGCCAATGATTCAGACTCATTGCCTCCACAAAGTACGGGCAGTGGAAGGTTTGAAAGTGGAAGTTTTACATGGAATTGAGGTCAGTGTGAAGGTTTGATGCAGAAAGGCCAACTATTATGTAAAAAAATTGTAAAAATATATTCCCTTTCATTTTCATCCTGTTTTGTATGTTTCCAATAAAAGAGATTTCTTTTCTGAAGAAATCACATCATTTTCATATAAATGCACTTTTCAGTGTTTCTTGAGGAGAAATGCTTTTCTGTGTGTTTTTTTTGAGAGAAAGAGATATTAACTGAGTTTAGTGATGAAAACAAGAGTTTTGCATAGAATTGAGCTCAGAATGAAGATTTGATACTGGGAAGCGAATTCTAATGTAAAATTTGAGAAAACAATGTTTCTTTTCATATTCTGTCTCTTTTTTGTATGTTTCCAGTATAACAGATGTGTTTCTGTAAATAAATCATATATTCTTCATATAAATGCACGTTTCAGTGTTTCTTGAGGAGAAATGCGTTCCTGGGTGGTTTTGGATAAGAAAGACATATTAAGCGACTTTAGTGATGAAAACAAGAGTTTTGCATAGAATTGAGCTCAGAATGAAGATTTGATACTTGGAAGCGAATTCTAATGTAAAATTTGAGAAAACAATGTTTCTTTTCATATTCTGTCTCTTTTTTGTATGTTTCCAGTATAACAGATGTGTTTCTGTAAATAAATCATATATTCTTCATATAAATGCACGTTTCAGTGTTTCTTGAGGAGAAATGCGTTCCTGAGTGGTTTTGGATGAGAAAGACATATTAAGCGAGTTTAGTGATGAAAACAAGAGTTTTGCATATAATTGAGCTCAGAATGAAGATTTGATACTTGGAAGCGAATTCTAATGTAAAATTTGAGAAAACAATGTTTCTTTTCATATTCTGTCTCTTTTTTGTATGTTTCCAGTATAACAGATGTGTTTCTGTAAATAAATCACATATTCTTCATATAAATGCACTTTTCAGTGTTTCTTGAGGAGAAATGCGTTCCTGAGTGGTTTTGGATGAGAAAGACATATTAAGCGAGTTTAGTGATGAAAACAAGAGTTTTGCATAGAATTGAGCTCAGAATGAAGATTTGATACTTGGAAGCGAATTCTAATGTAAAATTTGAGAAAACAATGTTTCTTTTCATATTCTGTCTCTTTTTTGTATGTTTCCAGTATAACAGATGTGTTTCTGTAAATAAATCATATATTCTTCATATAAATGCACGTTTCAGTGTTTCTTGAGGAGAAATGCGTTCCTGAGTGGTTTTGGATGAGAAAGACATATTAAGCGAGTTTAGTGATGAAAACAAGAGTTTTGCATATAATTGAGCTCAGAATGAAGATTTGATACTTGGAAGCGAATTCTAATGTAAAATTTGAGAAAACAATGTTTCTTTTCATATTCTGTCTCTTTTTTGTATGTTTCCAGTATAACAGATGTGTTTCTGTAAATAAATCACATATTCTTCATATAAATGTACTTTTCAGTGTTTCTTGAGGAGAAATGCGTTCCTGAGTGGTTTTGGATGAGAAAGACATATTAAGCGAGTTTAGTGATGAAAACAAGAGTTTTGCATAGAATTGAGCTCAGAATGAAGATTTGATACTTGGAAGCGAATTCTAATGTAAAATTTGAGAAAACAATGTTTCTTTTCATATTCTGTCTTGTTTTGTATGTTTCCAATATAAGAGATTTATTTTCTGAAGAAATCACATCATTTTCATATAAATGCACGTTTCAGTGTTTCTTGAGGAGAAATGCGTTCCTGAGTGGTTTTGGGTGAGAAAGACATATTAATCGAGTTTAGTGATGAAAACTAGCGTTTTACATGGAATTCAGCTCAGACTGACAGTTTGATGCCTGGAGTCTAAAACTATCATATTAGATTTTGGAAAACTGTGTTCCCTTTCATATTTATCCTTTTGTGTGTGTTTCCAATGCAAGAAATGTTTTTCTGTGAAGAAATTTCACATTTTTCATATGAATCCACTTTTCAGTGTTTCTTGAGGAGAAATGCATTCTTTGGCTTAGTGATGAAAACTAAAGTTGTACATTGTGATCGTATAGTGGTACATTTCAACACAGGTTACAATTACATTGTAAAAGAATAAACATGAAATATATAAAACATATTTCCACATCCACATAGTTATATCAATTTAAAATGAATTAAAGCCGCAAGCGGCATTTCGCGGGTTATAGCCTTTATCGCTCAAAGCGCCCCCCTAGTGGTCGATTTGAATGAAACTTTCAGCGGATGTTTCAACTACTCTTATATGCTGCAAGTTTGGAGATGATGGGCCAAAGGCTTGTGAAGTTAGGTCTATTGACGTGCTGAGCCCGCCCCTTAAAAATGAATTGGTCAATATCTTCACAACACAATAACATATCAACAAGCTTAATGCAACTTTTGATGAGCCTGGTCCAATAATGATTCGCAGAAAATATGCCAGCAATCAGACCATGTCAAAAATGTGTTTTTCAAAAAATTCAACATGGCGGAAAATTTAGTTGGTGGACTTTCGTGGTCCAAGAGACTTTTTTGTAGATCACATTCAGCAGCACATGTCTGTCAAATTTCAAATTGATAGGACTTATGGTGTGAGGGGGCTGGCCTTGAAAATTGTTATAGCGCCACCATGTGGCCAATTCTTTTCATATTTTATGTGAAGCATTATGACATCATGTAAAGTTATGGTACCAAGTCTCATGTCTCTAGCTCATTCCAGCTCACAGCAAATTGAGCAAAGGCATAATTTAACATAAAATGCTAAATAGGCCACGCCCACATGCACTGATCAATATGACACTATAGATCTTGGTTAATACTTGCCCCCAGAGTATGTGCACCAAATTTGATAAAATTCTGTCCACCGGATCTTGCGATACAAGTTTCTGATATTTGTGGCGCCCCCTATGTGTCAAGCAGAAAACGCTTTGGTACGCCTCTTCCCAAACATGTACTGAAGATATCTACCAAGATTTATGATGATTTGACTAATGGTCAATGAATTATGGCCAATTTCCTGCTAAGCCCCTCCAATTGAAAAGTTTGTTGGTCAACAGATTCATAACGCAATGAGGTATCAACACGCTTTATGCAACTTTAGATGACATTAGCCCAATAATGATCCACAGAAAATTTGGTAGCAATCGGACCTACGGTTTAGGAGGAGATGTCAAAAATCTGTTTTTCAAAAAATCCAATATGGCGGAAAATCTAGAGAGGCGGACGTTAGTGGTCTGAGCAGCTTCTTCGTAGATCACACGGAGCTAGACATGTGTGTCGAGTTTCAAGTCAATCAGACTTACGGTGTGAGGGGCGTGGCCTTTTCAAAATCGCGTGTTTGGGCGTTAATTACAGCGCCATCATGTGGCCGATTGGGGTCATAGTTCTTGAGAAGCAGCTGCACATCAATCCAGTTCCTATGCCAAGTTTCATGTTTCCATCTCATTCCAGCTCACGGCAAATTGCGCTTATTCGAAAATTAATTATTATTTTAATTATATCTGAAAAAAAGTCTGGAAAAAAAGCCCGAAAAAAAGTCTGAAAAATGTCGGACAAAAGAAGTCTGAAAAAAACTGTCCGAAAAAAAAGATCTGAAAATGTCTGAAAAAAAAGAACTGAAACAAAAGATCTGAAAAATGTCGGACAAAAAAATCTGAAAAAAAAGATCTGAAAAATGTCGGACAAAAAAAGTCTGAAAAATGTCGGACAAAAGAAGTCTGAAAAAAAAGATCTGAAAAAAAAGATCTGAAAAAAATATCTGAAAAATGTCGGACAAAAAAAGTCTGAAAAAATGTCCGAAAAAATGCCCGAAAAAAATCCCGAAAAAAAGTCTGAAAAAAATATCTGAAAATGTCTGAAAAAAAATATCGGAAAATTGTCGGAAAAAAAAGTCTGAAAAAACTGTCCGAAAAAAAATATCTGAAAATGTCTTTAAAAAAAGTCTGAAAAAAAAGATCTGAAAATTGTCGGACAAAAAGAGTCTGGAAGAAATATCTGAAAAATGTCGGACAAAAGAAGTCTGAAAAAACTGTCCGAAAAAAAAGATCTGAAAATGTCTGAAAAAATAGTCTGAAAAAAAAGATCTGAAAAAAAGATCTGAAAAATGTTGGACAAAAGAAGTTTAAAAAAAAAGATCTGAAAATTGTCAGACAAAAAAAGTCTTGAAAAAAAGATCTCAAAATTGTCGAACAAAAAAAGTCTGGAAAAAATATCTGAAAAATGTCGGACAAAATAAGTCTGAAAAAAAAGATCTGAAAATTATCGGACAAAAAAAGTCTGGAAAAAAGATCTGAAAAATGTCCGAAAAAATGCCCGAAAAAAATCCCGAAAAAAAGTCTGAAAAAAATATCTGAAAATGTCTGAAAAAAAATATCGGAAAATTGTCGGAAAAAAAAGTCTGAAAAAACTGTCCGAAAAAAAATATCTGAAAATGTCTTTAAAAAAAGTCTGAAAAAAAAGATCTGAAAATTGTCGGACAAAAAGAGTCTGGAAGAAATATCTGAAAAATGTCGGACAAAAGAAGTCTGAAAAAACTGTCCGAAAAAAAAGATCTGAAAATGTCTGAAAAAATAGTCTGAAAAAAAAGATCTGAAAAAAAGATCTGAAAAATGTTGGACAAAAGAAGTTTAAAAAAAAAGATCTGAAAATTGTCAGACAAAAAAAGTCTTGAAAAAAAGATCTCAAAATTGTCGAACAAAAAAAGTCTGGAAAAAATATCTGAAAAATGTCGGACAAAATAAGTCTGAAAAAAAAGATCTGAAAATTATCGGACAAAAAAAGTCTGGAAAAAAGATCTGAAAAATGTCGGACAAAAGAAGTCTGAAAAAACTGTCCGAAAAAAAAGATCTGAAAATGTCTGAAAAAAAAGTTCTGAAAAAAAGATCTGAAAAAAAATCTGAAAAATGTCGGACAATAGAAGTCTGAAAAAACTTTTCTATTGACTTTTGTTTTGGCCAATGATTCAGACTCATTGCCTCCACAAAGTACGGGCAGTGGAAGGTTTGAAAGTGGAAGTTTTACATGGAATTGAGGTCAGTGTGAAGGTTTGATGCAGAAAGGCCAACTATTATGTAAAAAAATTGTAAAAATATATTCCCTTTCATTTTCATCCTGTTTTGTATGTTTCCAATAAAAGAGATTTCTTTTCTGAAGAAATCACATCATTTTCATATAAATGCACTTTTCAGTGTTTCTTGAGGAGAAATGCTTTTCTGTGTGTTTTTTTTGAGAGAAAGAGATATTAACTGAGTTTAGTGATGAAAACAAGAGTTTTGCATAGAATTGAGCTCAGAATGAAGATTTGATACTGGGAAGCGAATTCTAATGTAAAATTTGAGAAAACAATGTTTCTTTTCATATTCTGTCTCTTTTTTGTATGTTTCCAGTATAACAGATGTGTTTCTGTAAATAAATCACATATTCTTCATATAAATGTACTTTTCAGTGTTTCTTGAGGAGAAATGCGTTCCTGAGTGGTTTTGGATGAGAAAGACATATTAAGCGAGTTTAGTGATGAAAACAAGAGTTTTGCATAGAATTGAGCTCAGAATGAAGATTTGATACTTGGAAGCGAATTCTAATGTAAAATTTGAGAAAACAATGTTTCTTTTCATATTCTGTCTTGTTTTGTATGTTTCCAATATAAGAGATTTATTTTCTGAAGAAATCACATCATTTTCATATAAATGCACGTTTCAGTGTTTCTTGAGGAGAAATGCGTTCCTGAGTGGTTTTGGGTGAGAAAGACATATTAATCGAGTTTAGTGATGAAAACTAGCGTTTTACATGGAATTCAGCTCAGACTGACAGTCTGATGCCTGGAGTCTAAAACTATCATATTAGATTTTGGAAAACTGTGTTCCCTTTCATATTTATCCTTTTGTGTGTGTTTCCAATGCAAGAAATGTTTTTCTGTGAAGAAATTTCACATTTTTCATATGAATCCACTTTTCAGTGTTTCTTGAGGAGAAATGCATTCTTTGGCTTAGTGATGAAAACTAAAGTTGTACATTGTGATCGTATAGTGGTACATTTCAACACAGGTTACAATTACATTGTAAAAGAATAAACATGAAATATATAAAACATATTTCCACATCCACATAGTTATATCAATTTAAAATGAATTAAAGCCGCAAGCGGCATTTCGCGGGTTATAGCCTTTATCGCTCAAAGCGCCCCCCTAGTGGTCGATTTGAATGAAACTTTCAGCGGATGTTTCAACTACTCTTATATGCTGCAAGTTTGGTGACGATGGGCCAAAGGCTTGTGAAGTTAGGTCTATTGACGTGCTGAGCCCGCCCCTTAAAAATGAATTGGTCAATATCTTCACAACACAATAACATATCAACAAGCTTAATGCAACTTTTGATGAGCCTGGTCCAATAATGATTCGCAGAAAATATGCCAGCAATCAGACCTACGGTTTAGGAGGAGATGTCAAAAATGTGTTTTTCAAAAAATTCAACATGGCGGAAAATTTAGTTGGTGGACTTTCGTGGTCCAAGAGACTTTTTTGTAGATCACATTCAGCAGCACATGTCTGTCAAATTTCAAATTGATAGGACTTATGGTGTGAGGGGGCTGGCCTTGAAAATTGTTATAGCGCCACCATGTGGCCAATTCTTTTCATATTTTATGTGAAGCATTATGACATCATGTAAAGTTATGGTACCAAGTCTCATGTCTCTAGCTCATTCCAGCTCACAGCAAATTGAGCAAAGGCATAATTTAACATAAAATGCTAAATAGGCCACGCCCACATGCACTGATCAATATGACACTATAGATCTTGGTTAATACTTGCCCCCAGAGTATGTGCACCAAATTTGATAAAATTCTGTCCACCGGATCTTGCGATACAAGTTTCTGATATTTGTGGCGCCCCCTATGTGTCAAGCAGAAAACGCTTTGGTACGCCTCTTCCCAAACATGTACTGAAGATATCTACCAAGATTTATGATGATTTGACTAATGGTCAATGAATTATGGCCAATTTCCTGCTAAGCCCCTCCAATTGAAAAGTTTGTTGGTCAACAGATTCATAACGCAATGAGGTATCAACACGCTTTATGCAACTTTAGATGACATTAGCCCAATAATGATCCACAGAAAATTTGGTAGCAATCGGACCTACGGTTTAGGAGGAGATGTCAAAAATCTGTTTTTCAAAAAATCCAATATGGCGGAAAATCTAGTTAGGCGGACGTTAGTGGTCTGAGCAGCTTCTTCGTAGATCACACGGAGCTAGACATGTGTGTCGAGTTTCAAGTCAATCAGACTTACGGTTTGAGGGGCGTGGCCTTTTCAAAATCGCGTGTTTGGGCGTTAATTACAGCGCCATCATGTGGCCGATTGGGGTCATAGTTCTTGAGAAGCAGCTGCACATCAATCCAGTTCCTATGCCAAGTTTCATGTTTCCATCTCATTCCAGCTCACGGCAAATTGCGCTTATTCGAAAATTAATTATTATTTTAATTATATCTGAAAAAAAGTCTGGAAAAAAAGCCCGAAAAAAAGTCTGAAAAATGTCGGACAAAAGAAGTCTGAAAAAACTGTCCGAAAAAAAAGATCTGAAAATGTCTGAAAAAAAAGATCTGAAACAAAAGATCTGAAAAATGTCGGACAAAAAAATCTGAAAAAAAAGATCTGAAAAATGTCGGACAAAAAAAGTCTGAAAAATGTCGGACAAAAGAAGTCTGAAAAAAAGATCTGAAAAAAAATATCTGAAAAAAATATCTGAAAAATGTCGGACAAAAAAAGTCTGAAAAAATGTCCGAAAAAATGCCCGAAAAAAATCCCGAAAAAAAGTCTGAAAAAAATATCTGAAAATGTCTGAAAAAAAATATCGGAAAATTGTCGGAAAAAAAAGTCTGAAAAAACTGTCCGAAAAAAAATATCTGAAAATGTCTGAAAAAAAAGTCTGAAAAAAAAGATCTGAAAATTGTCGGACAAAAAAAGTCTGGAAGAAATATCTGAAAAATGTCGGACAAAAGAAGTCTGAAAAAACTGTCCGAAAAAAAAGATCTGAAAATGTCTGAAAAAAAAGATCTGAAAAAAAGATCTGAAAAATGTTGGACAAAAGAAGTTTAAAAAAAAAGATCTGAAAATTGTCAGACAAAAAAAGTCTTGAAAAAAAGATCTCAAAATTGTCGAACAAAAAAAGTCTGGAAAAAATATCTGAAAAATGTCGGACAAAAGAAGTCTGAAAAAAAAGATCTGAAAATTGTCGGACAAAAAAAGTCTGGAAAAAAGATCTGAAAAATGTCGGACAAAAGAAGTCTGAAAAAAATGTCCGAAAAAAAAGATCTGAAAATGTCTGAAAAAAAAGATCTGAAAAAAAGATCTGAAAAATATCGGACAATAGAAGTCTGAAAAAACTTTTCTATTGACTTTTGTTTTGGCCAATGATTCAGACTCATTGCCTCCACAAAGTACGGGCAGTGGAAGGTTTGAAAGTGGAAGTTTTACATGGAATTGAGGTCAGTGTGAAGGTTTGATGCAGAAAGGCCAACTATTATGTAAAAAAATTGTAAAAATATATTCCCTTTCATTTTCATCCTGTTTTGTATGTTTCCAATAAAAGAGATTTCTTTTCTGAAGAAATCACATCATTTTCATATAAATGCACTTTTCAGTGTTTCTTGAGGAGAAATGCTTTTCTGTGTGTTTTTTTTGAGAGAAAGAGATATTAACTGAGTTTAGTGATGAAAACAAGAGTTTTGCATAGAATTGAGCTCAGAATGAAGATTTGATACTGGGAAGCGAATTCTAATGTAAAATTTGAGAAAACAATGTTTCTTTTCATATTCTGTCTCTTTTTTGTATGTTTCCAGTATAACAGATGTGTTTCTGTAAATAAATCATATATTCTTCATATAAATGCACGTTTCAGTGTTTCTTGAGGAGAAATGCGTTCCTGGGTGGTTTTGGATAAGAAAGACATATTAAGCGACTTTAGTGATGAAAACAAGAGTTTTGCATATAATTGAGCTCAGAATGAAGATTTGATACTTGGAAGCGAATTCTAATGTAAAATTTGAGAAAACAATGTTTCTTTTCATATTCTGTCTCTTTTTTGTATGTTTCCAGTATAACAGATGTGTTTCTGTAAATAAATCACATATTCTTCATATAAATGCACTTTTCAGTGTTTCTTGAGGAGAAATGCGTTCCTGAGTGGTTTTGGATGAGAAAGACATATTAAGCGAGTTTAGTGATGAAAACAAGAGTTTTGCATAGAATTGAGCTCAGAATGAAGATTTGATACTTGGAAGCGAATTCTAATGTAAAATTTGAGAAAACAATGTTTCTTTTCATATTCTGTCTCTTTTTTGTATGTTTCCAGTATAACAGATGTGTTTCTGTAAATAAATCATATATTCTTCATATAAATGCACGTTTCAGTGTTTCTTGAGGAGAAATGCGTTCCTGAGTGGTTTTGGATGAGAAAGACATATTAAGCGAGTTTAGTGATGAAAACAAGAGTTTTGCATATAATTGAGCTCAGAATGAAGATTTGATACTTGGAAGCGAATTCTAATGTAAAATTTGAGAAAACAATGTTTCTTTTCATATTCTGTCTCTTTTTTGTATGTTTCCAGTATAACAGATGTGTTTCTGTAAATAAATCACATATTCTTCATATAAATGCACTTTTCAGTGTTTCTTGAGGAGAAATGCGTTCCTGAGTGGTTTTGGATGAGAAAGACATATTAAGCGAGTTTAGTGATGAAAACAAGAGTTTTGCATAGAATTGAGCTCAGAATGAAGATTTGATACTTGGAAGCGAATTCTAATGTAAAATTTGAGAAAACAATGTTTCTTTTCATATTCTGTCTTGTTTTGTATGTTTCCAATATAAGAGATTTATTTTCTGAAGAAATCACATCATTTTCATATAAATGCACGTTTCAGTGTTTCTTGAGGAGAAATGCGTTCCTGAGTGGTTTTGGGTGAGAAAGACATATTAATCGAGTTTAGTGATGAAAACTAGCGTTTTACATGGAATTCAGCTCAGACTGACAGTTTGATGCCTGGAGTCTAAAACTATCATATTAGATTTTGGAAAACTGTGTTCCCTTTCATATTTATCCTTTTGTGTGTGTTTCCAATGCAAGAAATGTTTTTCTGTGAAGAAATTTCACATTTTTCATATGAATCCACTTTTCAGTGTTTCTTGAGGAGAAATGCATTCTTTGGCTTAGTGATAAAAACTAAAGTTGTACATTGTGATCGTATAGTGGTACATTTCAACACAGGTTACAATTACATTGTAAAAGAATAAACATGAAATATATAAAACATATTTCCACATCCACATAGTTATATCAATTTAAAATGAATTAAAGCCGCAAGCGGCATTTCGCGGGTTATAGCCTTTATCGCTCAAAGCGCCCCCCTAGTGGTCGATTTGAATGAAACTTTCAGCGGATGTTTCAACTACTCTTATATGCTGCAAGTTTGGAGATGATGGGCCAAAGGCTTGTGAAGTTAGGTCTATTGACGTGCTGAGCCCGCCCCTTAAAAATGAATTGGTCAATATCTTCACAACACAATAACATATCAACAAGCTTAATGCAAGTTTTGATGAGCCTGGTCCAATAATGATTCGCAGAAAATATGCCAGCAATCAGACCATGTCAAAAATGTGTTTTTCAAAAAATTCAACATGGCGGAAAATTTAGTTGGTGGACTTTCGTGGTCCTAGAGACTTTTTTGTAGATCACATTCAGCAGCACATGTCTGTCAAATTTCAAATTGATAGGACTTATGGTGTGAGGGGGCTGGCCTTGAAAATTGTTATAGCGCCACCATGTGGCCAATTCTTTTCATATTTTATGTGAAGCATTATGACATCATGTAAAGTTATGGTACCAAGTCTCATGTCTCTAGCTCATTCCAGCTCACAGCAAATTGAGCAAAGGCATAATTTAACATAAAATGCTAAATAGGCCACGCCCACATGCACTGATCAATATGACACTATAGATCTTGGTTAATACTTGCCCCCAGAGTATGTGCACCAAATTTGATAAAATTCTGTCCACCGGATCTTGCGATACAAGTTTCTGATATTTGTGGCGCCCCCTATGTGTCAAGCAGAAAACGCTTTGGTACGCCTCTTCCCAAACATGTACTGAAGATATCTACCAAGATTTATGATGATTTGACTAATGGTCAATGAATTATGGCCAATTTCCTGCTAAGCCCCTCCAATTGAAAAGTTTGTTGGTCAACAGATTCATAACGCAATGAGGTATCAACACGCTTTATGCAACTTTAGATGACATTAGCCCAATAATGATCCACAGAAAATTTGGTAGCAATCGGACCTACGGTTTAGGAGGAGATGTCAAAAATCTGTTTTTCAAAAAATCCAATATGGCGGAAAATCTAGTTAGGCGGACGTTAGTGGTCTGAGCAGCTTCTTCGTAGATCACACGGAGCTAGACATGTGTGTCGAGTTTCAAGTCAATCAGACTTACGGTGTGAGGGGCGTGGCCTTTTCAAAATCGCGTGTTTGGGCGTTAATTACAGCGCCATCATGTGGCCGATTGGGGTCATAGTTCTTGAGAAGCAGCTGCACATCAATCCAGTTCCTATGCCAAGTTTCATGTTTCCATCTCATTCCAGCTCACGGCAAATTGCGCTTATTCGAAAATTAATTATTATTTTAATTATATCTGAAAAAAAGTCTGGAAAAAAAGCCCGAAAAAAAGTCTGAAAAATGTCAGACAAAAGAAGTCTGAAAAAACTGTCCGAAAAAAAAGATCTGAAAATGTCTGAAAAAAAAGATCTGAAACAAAAGATCTGAAAAATGTCGGACAAAAAAATCTGAAAAAAAAGATCTGAAAAATGTCGGACAAAAAAAGTCTGAAAAATGTCGGACAAAAGAAGTCTGAAAAAAAAGATCTGAAAAAAAAGATCTGAAAAAAATATCTGAAAAATGTCGGACAAAAAAAGTCTGAAAAAATGTCCGAAAAAATGCCCGAAAAAAATCCCGAAAAAAAGTCTGAAAAAAATATCTGAAAATGTCTGAAAAAAAATATCGGAAAATTGTCGGAAAAAAAAGTCTGAAAAAACTGTCCGAAAAAAAATATCTGAAAATGTCTGAAAAAAAAGTCTGAAAAAAAAGATCTGAAAATTGTCGGACAAAAAAAGTCTGGAAGAAATATCTGAAAAATGTCGGACAAAAGAAGTCTGAAAAAACTGTCCGAAAAAAAAGATCTGAAAATGTCTGAAAAAAAAGATCTGAAAAAAAGATCTGAAAAATGTTGGACAAAAGAAGTTTAAAAAAAAAGATCTGAAAATTGTCAGACAAAAAAAGTCTTGAAAAAAAGATCTCAAAATTGTCGAACAAAAAAAGTCTGGAAAAAATATCTGAAAAATGTCGGACAAAAGAAGTCTGAAAAAAAAGATCTGAAAATTGTCGGACAAAAAAAGTCTGGAAAAAAGATCTGAAAAATGTCGGACAAAAGAAGTCTGAAAAAAATGTCCGAAAAAAAAGATCTGAAAATGTCTGAAAAAAAAGATCTGAAAAAAAGATCTGAAAAATGTCGGACAATAGAAGTCTGAAAAAACTTTTCTATTGACTTTTGTTTTGGCCAATGATTCAGACTCATTGCCTCCACAAAGTACGGGCAGTGGAAGGTTTGAAAGTGGAAGTTTTACATGGAATTGAGGTCAGTGTGAAGGTTTGATGCAGAAAGGCCAACTATTATGTAAAAAAATTGTAAAAATATATTCCCTTTCATTTTCATCCTGTTTTGTATGTTTCCAATAAAAGAGATTTCTTTTCTGAAGAAATCACATCATTTTCATATAAATGCACTTTTCAGTGTTTCTTGAGGAGAAATGCTTTTCTGTGTGTTTTTTTTGAGAGAAAGAGATATTAACTGAGTTTAGTGATGAAAACAAGAGTTTTGCATAGAATTGAGCTCAGAATGAAGATTTGATACTGGGAAGCGAATTCTAATGTAAAATTTGAGAAAACAATGTTTCTTTTCATATTCTGTCTCTTTTTTGTATGTTTCCAGTATAACAGATGTGTTTCTGTAAATAAATCATATATTCTTCATATAAATGCACGTTTCAGTGTTTCTTGAGGAGAAATGCGTTCCTGAGTGGTTTTGGATGAGAAAGACATATTAAGCGAGTTTAGTGATGAAAACAAGAGTTTTGCATATAATTGAGCTCAGAATGAAGATTTGATACTTGGAAGCGAATTCTAATGTAAAATTTGAGAAAACAATGTTTCTTTTCATATTCTGTCTCTTTTTTGTATGTTTCCAGTATAACAGATGTGTTTCTGTAAATAAATCACATATTCTTCATATAAATGCACGTTTCAGTGTTTCTTGAGGAGAAATGCGTTCCTGAGTGGTTTTGGATGAGAAAGACATATTAAGCGAGTTTAGTGATGAAAACAAGAGTTTTGCATAGAATTGAGCTCAGAATGAAGATTTGATACTTGGAAGCGAATTCTAATGTAAAATTTGAGAAAACAATGTTTCTTTTCATATTCTGTCTTGTTTTGTATGTTTCCAATATAAGAGATTTATTTTCTGAAGAAATCACATCATTTTCATATAAATGCACGTTTCAGTGTTTCTTGAGGAGAAATGCGTTCCTGAGTGGTTTTGGGTGAGAAAGACATATTAATCGAGTTTAGTGATGAAAACTAGCGTTTTACATGGAATTCAGCTCAGATTGACAGTTTGATGCCTGGAGTCTAAAACTATCATATTAGATTTTGGAAAACTGTGTTCCCTTTCATATTTATCCTTTTGTGTGTGTTTCCAATGCAAGAAATGTTTTTCTGTGAAGAAATTTCACATTTTTCATATGAATCCACTTTTCAGTGTTTCTTGAGGAGAAATGCATTCTTTGGCTTAGTGATGAAAACTAAAGTTGTACATTGTGATCGTATAGTGGTACATTTCAACACAGGTTACAATTACATTGTAAAAGAATAAACATGAAATATATAAAACATATTTCCACATCCACATAGTTATATCAATTTAAAATGAATTAAAGCCGCAAGCGGCATTTCGCGGGTTATAGCCTTTATCGCTCAAAGCGCCCCCCTAGTGGTCGATTTGAATGAAACTTTCAGCGGATGTTTCAACTACTCTTATATGCTGCAAGTTTGGAGATGATGGGCCAAAGGCTTGTGAAGTTAGGTCTATTGACGTGCTGAGCCCGCCCCTTAAAAATGAATTGGTCAATATCTTCACAACACAATAACATATCAACAAGCTTAATGCAACTTTTGATGAGCCTGGTCCAATAATGATTCGCAGAAAATATGCCAGCAATCAGACCATGTCAAAACTGTGTTTTTCAAAAAATTCAACATGGCGGAAAATTTAGTTGGTGGACTTTCGTGGTCCAAGAGACTTTTTTGTAGATCACATTCAGCAGCACATGTCTGTCAAATTTCAAATTGATAGGACTTATGGTGTGAGGGGGCTGGCCTTGAAAATTGTTATAGCGCCACCATGTGGCCAATTCTTTTCATATTTTATGTGAAGCATTATGACATCATGTAAAGTTATGGTACCAAGTCTCATGTCTCTAGCTCATTCCAGCTCACAGCAAATTGAGCAAAGGCATAATTTAACATAAAATGCTAAATAGGCCACGCCCACATGCACTGATCAATATGACACTATAGATCTTGGTTAATACTTGCCCCCAGAGTATGTGCACCAAATTTGATAAAATTCTGTCCACCGGATCTTGCGATACAAGTTTCTGATATTTGTGGCGCCCCCTATGTGTCAAGCAGAAAACGCTTTGGTACGCCTCTTCCCAAACATGTACTGAAGATATCTACCAAGATTTATGATGATTTGACTAATGGTCAATGAATTATGGCCAATTTCCTGCTAAGCCCCTCCAATTGAAAAGTTTGTTGGTCAACAGATTCATAACGCAATGAGGTATCAACACGCTTTATGCAATTTTAGATGACATTAGCCCAATAATGATCCACAGAAAATTTGGTAGCAATCGGACCTACGGTTTAGGAGGAGATGTCAAAAATCTGTTTTTCAAAAAATCCAATATGGCGGAAAATCTAGAGAGGCGGACGTTAGTGGTCTGAGCAGCTTCTTCGTAGATCACACGGAGCTAGACATGTGTGTCGAGTTTCAAGTCAATCAGACTTACGGTGTGAGGGGCGTGGCCTTTTCAAAATCGCGTGTTTGGGCGTTAATTACAGCGCCATCATGTGGCCGATTGGGGTCATAGTTCTTGAGAAGCAGCTGCACATCAATCCAATTCCTATGCCAAGTTTCATGTTTCCATCTCATTCCAGCTCACGGCAAATTGCGCTTATTCGAAAATTAATTATTATTTTAATTATATCTGAAAAAAAGTCTGGAAAAAAAGCCCGAAAAAAAGTCTGAAAAATGTCGGACAAAAGAAGTCTGAAAAAACTGTCCGAAAAAAAAGATCTGAAAATGTCTGAAAAAAAAGATCTGAAACAAAAGATCTGAAAAATGTCGGACAAAAAAATCTGAAAAAAAAGATCTGAAAAATGTCGGACAAAAAAAGTCTGAAAAATGTCGGACAAAAAAAATCTGAAACAAAAGATCTGAAAAATGTCGGACAAAAAAATCTGAAAAAAAAGATCTGAAAAATGTCGGACAAAAAAAGTCTGAAAAATGTCGGACAAAAGAAGTCTGAAAAAAAAGATCTGAAAAAAAAGATCTGAAAAAAATATCTGAAAAATGTCGGACAAAAAAAGTCTGAAAAAATGTCCGAAAAAATGCCCGAAAAAAATCCCGAAAAAAAGTCTGAAAAAAATATCTGAAAATGTCTGAAAAAAAATATCGGAAACTTGTCGGAAAAAAAAGTCTGAAAAAACTGTCCGAAAAAAAATATCTGAAAATGTCTGAAAAAAAAGTCTGAAAAAAAAGATCTGAAAATTGTCGGACAAAAAAAGTCTGGAAGAAATATCTGAAAAATGTCGGACAAAAGAAGTCTGAAAAAACTGTCCGAAAAAAAAGATCTGAAAATGTCTGAAAAAAAAGATCTGAAAAAAAGATCTGAAAAATGTTGGACAAAAGAAGTTTAAAAAAAAAGATCTGAAAATTGTCAGACAAAAAAAGTCTTGAAAAAAAGATCTCAAAATTGTCGAACAAAAAAAGTCTGGAAAAAATATCTGAAAAATGTCGGACAAAAGAAGTCTGAAAAAAAAGATCTGAAAATTGTCGGACAAAAAAAGTCTGGAAAAAAGATCTGAAAAATGTCGGACAAAAGAAGTCTGAAAAAAATGTCCGAAAAAAAAGATCTGAAAATGTCTGAAAAAAAAGATCTGAAAAAAAGATCTGAAAAATATCGGACAATAGAAGTCTGAAAAAACTTTTCTATTGACTTTTGTTTTGGCCAATGATTCAGACTCATTGCCTCCACAAAGTACGGGCAGTGGAAGGTTTGAAAGTGGAAGTTTTACATGGAATTGAGGTCAGTGTGAAGGTTTGATGCAGAAAGGCCAACTATTATGTTAAAAAATTGTAAAAATATATTCCCTTTCATTTTCATCCTGTTTTGTATGTTTCCAATAAAAGAGATTTCTTTTCTGAAGAAATCACATCATTTTCATATAAATGCACTTTTCAGTGTTTCTTGAGGAGAAATGCTTTTCTGTGTGTTTTTTTTGAGAGAAAGAGATATTAACTGAGTTTAGTGATGAAAACAAGAGTTTTGCATAGAATTGAGCTCAGAATGAAGATTTGATACTGGGAAGCGAATTCTAATGTAAAATTTGAGAAAACAATGTTTCTTTTCATATTCTGTCTCTTTTTTGTATGTTTCCAGTATAACAGATGTGTTTCTGTAAATAAATCATATATTCTTCATATAAATGCACGTTTCAGTGTTTCTTGAGGAGAAATGCGTTCCTGGGTGGTTTTGGATAAGAAAGACATATTAAGCGACTTTAGTGATGAAAACAAGAGTTTTGCATAGAATTGAGCTCAGAATGAAGATTTGATACTTGGAAGCGAATTCTAATGTAAAATTTGAGAAAACAATGTTTCTTTTCATATTCTGTCTTGTTTTGTATGTTTCCAATATAAGAGATTTATTTTCTGAAGAAATCACATCATTTTCATATAAATGCACGTTTCAGTGTTTCTTGAGGAGAAATGCGTTCCTGAGTGGTTTTGGGTGAGAAAGACATATTAATCGAGTTTAGTGATGAAAACTAGCGTTTTACATGGAATTCAGCTCAGATTGACAGTTTGATGCCTGGAGTCTAAAACTATCATATTAGATTTTGGAAAACTGTGTTCCCTTTCATATTTATCCTTTTGTGTGTGTTTCCAATGCAAGAAATGTTTTTCTGTGAAGAAATTTCACATTTTTCATATGAATCCACTTTTCAGTGTTTCTTGAGGAGAAATGCATTCTTTGGCTTAGTGATGAAAACTAAAGTTGTACATTGTGATCGTATAGTGGTACATTTCAACACAGGTTACAATTACATTGTAAAAGAATAAACATGAAATATATAAAACATATTTCCACATCCACATAGTTATATCAATTTAAAATGAATTAAAGCCGCAAGCGGCATTTCGCGGGTTATAGCCTTTATCGCTCAAAGCGCCCCCCTAGTGGTCGATTTGAATGAAACTTTCAGCGGATGTTTCAACTACTCTTATATGCTGCAAGTTTGGAGATGATGGGCCAAAGGCTTGTGAAGTTAGGTCTATTGACGTGCTGAGCCCGCCCCTTAAAAATGAATTGGTCAATATCTTCACAACACAATAACATATCAACAAGCTTAATGCAACTTTTGATGAGCCTGGTCCAATAATGATTCGCAGAAAATATGCCAGCAATCAGACCATGTCAAAAATGTGTTTTTCAAAAAATTCAACATGGCGGAAAATTTAGTTGGTGGACTTTCGTGGTCCAAGAGACTTTTTTGTAGATCACATTCAGCAGCACATGTCTGTCAAATTTCAAATTGATAGGACTTATGGTGTGAGGGGGCTGGCCTTGAAAATTGTTATAGCGCCACCATGTGGCCAATTCTTTTCATATTTTATGTGAAGCATTATGACATCATGTAAAGTTATGGTACCAAGTCTCATGTCTCTAGCTCATTCCAGCTCACAGCAAATTGAGCAAAGGCATAATTTAACATAAAATGCTAAATAGGCCACGCCCACATGCACTGATCAATATGACACTATAGATCTTGGTTAATACTTGCCCCCAGAGTATGTGCACCAAATTTGATAAAATTCTGTCCACCGGATCTTGCGATACAAGTTTCTGATATTTGTGGCGCCCCCTATGTGTCAAGCAGAAAACGCTTTGGTACGCCTCTTCCCAAACATGTACTGAAGATATCTACCAAGATTTATGATGATTTGACTAATGGTCAATGAATTATGGCCAATTTCCTGCTAAGCCCCTCCAATTGAAAAGTTTGTTGGTCAACAGATTCATAACGCAATGAGGTATCAACACGCTTTATGCAACTTTAGATGACATTAGCCCAATAATGATCCACAGAAAATTTGGTAGCAATCGGACCTACGGTTTAGGAGGAGATGTCAAAAATCTGTTTTTCAAAAAATCCAATATGGCGGAAAATCTAGTTAGGCGGACGTTAGTGGTCTGAGCAGCTTCTTCGTAGATCACACGGAGCTAGACATGTGTGTCGAGTTTCAAGTCAATCAGACTTACGGTGTGAGGGGCGTGGCCTTTTCAAAATCGCGTGTTTGGGCGTTAATTACAGCGCCATCATGTGGCCGATTGGGGTCATAGTTCTTGAGACGCAGCTGCACATCAATCCAGTTCCTATGCCAAGTTTCATGTTTCCATCTCATTCCAGCTCACGGCAAATTGCGCTTATTCGAAAATTAATTATTATTTTAATTATATCTGAAAAAAAGTCTGGAAAAAAAGCTCGAAAAAAAGTCTGAAAAATGTCGGACAAAAGAAGTCTGAAAAAACTGTCCGAAAAAAAAGATCTGAAAATGTCTGAAAAAAAAGATCTGAAACAAAAGATCTGAAAAATGTCGGACAAAAAAATCTGAAAAAAAAGATCTGAAAAATGTCGGACAAAAAAAGTCTGAAAAATGTCGGACAAAAGAAGTCTGAAAAAAAAGATCTGAAAAAAATATCTGAAAAATGACGGACAAAAAAAGTCTGCAAAAATGTCCGAAAAAATGCCCGAAAAAAATCCCGAAAAAAAGTCTGAAAAAAATATCTGAAAATGTCTGAAAAAAAATATCGGAAAATTGTCGGAAAAAAAAGTCTGAAAAAACTGTCCGAAAAAAAATATCGGAAAATGTCTGAAAAAAAAGTCCTGAAAATTGTCGGACAAAAAGAGTCTGGAAGAAATATCTGAAAAATGTCGGACAAAAGAAGTCTGAAAAAACTGTCCGAAAAAAAAGATCTAAAAATGTCTGAAAAAAAAGATCTGAAAAAAAGATCTGAAAAAAAGATCTGAAAAATGTTGGACAAAAGAAGTTTAAAAAAAAAGATCTGAAAATTGTCAGACAAAAAAAGTCTTGAAAAAAAGATCTCAAAATTGTCGAACAAAAAAAGTCTGGAAAAAATATCTGAAAAATGTCGGACAAAAGAAGTCTGAAAAAAAAGATCTGAAAATTGTCGGACAAAAAAAGTCTGGAAAAAAGATCTGAAAAATGTCGGACAAAAGAAGTCTGAAAAAACTGTCCGAAAAAAAAGATCTGAAAATGTCTGAAAAAAAAGATCTGAAAAAAAGATCTGAAAAATGTCGGACAATAGAAGTCTGAAAAAACTTTTCTATTGACTTTTGTTTTGGCCAATGATTCAGACTCATTGCCTCCACAAAGTACCGGCAGTGGAAGGTTTGAAAGTGGAAGTTTTACATGGAATTGAGGTCAGTGTGAAGGTTTGATGCAGAAAGGCCAACTATTATGTAAAAAAATTGTAAAAATATATTCCCTTTCATTTTCATCCTGTTTTGTATGTTTCCAATAAAAGAGATTTCTTTTCTGAAGAAATCACATCATTTTCATATAAATGCACTTTTCAGTGTTTCTTGAGGAGAAATGCTTTTCTGTGTGTTTTTTTTGAGAGAAAGAGATATTAACTGAGTTTAGTGATGAAAACAAGAGTTTTGCATAGAATTGAGCTCAGAATGAAGATTTGATACTGGGAAGCGAATTCTAATGTAAAATTTGAGAAAACAATGTTTCTTTTCATATTCTGTCTCTTTTTTGTATGTTTCCAGTATAACAGATGTGTTTCTGTAAATAAATCATATATTCTTCATATAAATGCACGTTTCAGTGTTTCTTGAGGAGAAATGCGTTCCTGGGTGGTTTTGGATGAGAAAGACATATTAAGCGACTTTAGTGATGAAAACAAGAGTTTTGCATAGAATTGAGCTCAGAATGAAGATTTGATACTTGGAAGCGAATTCTAATGTAAAATTTGAGAAAACAATGTTTCTTTTCATATTCTGTCTCTTTTTTGTATGTTTCCAGTATAACAGATGTGTTTCTGTAAATAAATCATATATTCTTCATATAAATGCACGTTTCAGTGTTTCTTGAGGAGAAATGCGTTCCTGAGTGGTTTTGGATGAGAAAGACATATTAAGCGAGTTTAGTGATGAAAACAAGAGTTTTGCATATAATTGAGCTCAGAATGAAGATTTGATACTTGGAAGCGAATTCTAATGTAAAATTTGAGAAAACAATGTTTCTTTTCATATTCTGTCTTGTTTTGTATGTTTCCAATATAAGAGATTTATTTTCTGAAGAAATCACATCATTTTCATATAAATGCACGTTTCAGTGTTTCTTGAGGAGAAATGCGTTCCTGAGTGGTTTTGGATGAGAAAGACATATTAAGCGAGTTTAGTGATGAAAACTAGCGTTTTACATGGAATTCAGCTCAGACTGACAGTTTGATGCCTGGAGTCTAAAACTATCATATTAGATTTTGGAAAACTGTGTTCCCTTTCATATTTATCCTTTTGTGTGTGTTTCCAATGCAAGAAATGTTTTTCTGTGAAGAAATTTCACATTTTTCATATGAATCCACTTTTCAGTGTTTCTTGAGGAGAAATGCATTCTTTGGCTTAGTGATGAAAGCTAAAGTTGTACATTGTGATCGTATAGTGGTACATTTCAACACAGGTTACAATTACATTGTAAAAGAATAAACATGAAATATATAAAACATATTTCCACATCCACATAGTTATATCAATTTAAAATGAATTAAAGCCGCAAGCGGCATTTCGCGGGTTATAGCCTTTATCGCTCAAAGCGCCCCCCTAGTGGTCGATTTGAATGAAACTTTCAGCGGATGTTTCAACTACTCTTATATGCTGCAAGTTTGGAGATGATGGGCCAAAGGCTTGTGAAGTTAGGTCTATTGACGTGCTGAGCCCGCCCCTTAAAAATGAATTGGTCAATATCTTCACAACACAATAACATATCAACAAGCTTAATGCAACTTTTGATGAGCCTGGTCCACTAATGATTCGCAGAAAATATGCCAGCAATCAGACCTACGGTTTAGGAGGAGATGTCAAAAATGTGTTTTTCAAAAAATTCAACATGGCGGAAAATTTAGTTGGTGGACTTTCGTGGTCCAAGAGACTTTTTTGTAGATCACATTCAGCAGCACATGTCTGTCAAATTTCAAATTGATAGGACTTATGGTGTGAGGGGGCTGGCCTTGAAAATTGTTATAGCGCCACCATGTGGCCAATTCTTTTCATATTTTATGTGAAGCATTATGACATCATGTAAAGTTATGGTACCAAGTCTCATGTCTCTAGCTCATTCCAGCTCACAGCAAATTGAGCAAAGGCATAATTTAACATAAAATGCTAAATAGGCCACGCCCACATGCACTGATCAATATGACACTATAGATCTTGGTTAATACTTGCCCCCAGAGTATGTGCACCAAATTTGATAAAATTCTGTCCACCGGATCTTGCGATACAAGTTTCTGATATTTGTGGCGCCCCCTATGTGTCAAGCAGAAAACGCTTTCCCAAACATGTACTGAAGATATCTACCAAGATTTATGATGATTTGACTAATGGTCAATGAATTATGGCCAATTTCCTGCTAAGCCCCTCCAATTGAAAAGTTTGTTGGTCAACAGATTCATAACGCAATGAGGTATCAACACGCTTTATGCAACTTTAGATGACATTAGCCCAATAATGATCCACAGAAAATTTGGTAGCAATCGGACCTACGGTTTAGGAGGAGATGTCAAAAATCTGTTTTTCAAAAAATCCAATATGGCGGAAAATCTAGAGAGGCGGACGTTAGTGGTCTGAGCAGCTTCTTCGTAGATCACACGGAGATAGACATGTGTGTCGAGTTTCAAGTCAATCAGACTTACGGTGTGAGGGGCGTGGCCTTTTCAAAATCGCGTGTTTGGGCGTTAATTACAGCGCCATCATGTGGCCGATTGGGGTCATAGTTCTTGAGAAGCAGCTGCACATCAATCCAGTTCCTATGCCAAGTTTCATGTTTCCATCTCATTCCAGCTCACGGCAAATATTGCTTATTCGAAAATTAATTATTATTTTAATTATATCTGAAAAAAAGTCTGGAAAAAAAGCCCGAAAAAAAGTCTGAAAAATGTCGGACAAAAGAAGTCTGAAAAAACTGTCCGAAAAAAAAGATCTGAAAATGTCTGAATAAAAAGAACTGAAACAAAAGATCTGAAAAATGTCGGACAAAAAAATCTGAAAAAAAAGATCTCAAAAATGTCGGACAAAGAAAGTCTGAAAAATGTCGGACAAAAGAAGTCTGAAAAAACTGTCCGAAAAAAAAGATCTGAAAATGTCTGAAAAAAAAGATCTGAAACAAAAGATCTGAAAAATGTCGGACAAAAAAATCTGAATAAAAAGATCTGAAAGATGTCGGACAAAAAAAGTCTGAAAAATGTCGGACAAAAGAAGTCTGAAAAAAAAGATCTGAAAAAAAAGATCTGAAAAAAATATCTGAAAAATGTCGGACAAAAAAAGTCTGCAAAAATGTCCGAAAAAATGCCCGAAAAAAATCCCGAAAAAAAGTCTGAAAAAAATATCTGAAAATGTCTGAAAAAAAATATCGGAAAATTGTCGGAAAAAAAAGTCTGAAAAAACTGTCCGAAAAAAAATATCTGAAAATGTCTGAAAAAAAAGTCTGAAAAAAAAGATCTGAAAATTGTCGGACAAAAAAAGTCTGGAAGAAATATCTGAAAAATGTCGGACAAAAGAAGTCTGAAAAAACTGTCCGAAAAAAAAGATCTGAAAATGTCTGAAAAAAAAGATCTGAAAAAAAGATCTGAAAAATGTTGGACAAAAGAAGTTTAAAAAAAAAGATCTGAAAATTGTCAGACAAAAAAAGTCTTGAAAAAAAGATCTCAAAATTGTCGAACAAAAAAAGTCTGGAAAAAATATCTGAAAAATGTCGGACAAAAGAAGTCTGAAAAAAAAGATCTGAAAATTGTCGGACAAAAAAAGTCTGGAAAAAAGATCTGAAAAATGTCGGACAAAAGAAGTCTGAAAAAAATGTCCGAAAAAAAAGATCTGAAAATGTCTGAAAAAAAAGATCTGAAAAAAAGATCTGAAAAATGTCGGACAATAGAAGTCTGAAAAAACTTTTCTATTGACTTTTGTTTTGGCCAATGATTCAGACTCATTGCCTCCACAAAGTACGGGCAGTGGAAGGTTTGAAAGTGGAAGTTTTACATGGAATTGAGGTCAGTGTGAAGGTTTGATGCAGAAAGGCCAACTATTATGTAAAAAAATTGTAAAAATATATTCCCTTTCATTTTCATCCTGTTTTGTATGTTTCCAATAAAAGAGATTTCTTTTCTGAAGAAATCACATCATTTTCATATAAATGCACTTTTCAGTGTTTCTTGAGGAGAAATGCTTTTCTGTGTGTTTTTTTTGAGAGAAAGAGATATTAACTGAGTTTAGTGATGAAAACAAGAGTTTTGCATAGAATTGAGCTCAGAATGAAGATTTGATACTGGGAAGCGAATTCTAATGTAAAATTTGAGAAAACA
This sequence comes from Sebastes fasciatus, assembly GCF_043250625.1. Classification (NCBI taxonomy): domain Eukaryota; kingdom Metazoa; phylum Chordata; class Actinopteri; order Perciformes; family Sebastidae; genus Sebastes; species Sebastes fasciatus. The sequence goes on from NC_133812.1 coordinate 250,323, forward strand.
ATGTTTCTTTTCATATTCTGTCTCTTTTTTGTATGTTTCCAGTATAACAGATGTGTTTCTGTAAATAAATCATATATTCTTCATATAAATGCACGTTTCAGTGTTTCTTGAGGAGAAATGCGTTCCTGAGTGGTTTTGGATGAGAAAGACATATTAAGCGAGTTTAGTGATGAAAACAAGAGTTTTGCATATAATTGAGCTCAGAATGAAGATTTGATACTTGGAAGCGAATTCTAATGTAAAATTTGAGAAAACAATGTTTCTTTTCATATTCTGTCTCTTTTTTGTATGTTTCCAGTATAACAGATGTGTTTCTGTAAATAAATCACATATTCTTCATATAAATGCACGTTTCAGTGTTTCTTGAGGAGAAATGCGTTCCTGAGTGGTTTTGGATGAGAAAGACATATTAAGCGAGTTTAGTGATGAAAACAAGAGTTTTGCATAGAATTGAGCTCAGAATGAAGATTTGATACTTGGAAGCGAATTCTAATGTAAAATTTGAGAAAACAATGTTTCTTTTCATATTCTGTCTTGTTTTGTATGTTTCCAATATAAGAGATTTATTTTCTGAAGAAATCACATCATTTTCATATAAATGCACGTTTCAGTGTTTCTTGAGGAGAAATGCGTTCCTGAGTGGTTTTGGGTGAGAAAGACATATTAATCGAGTTTAGTGATGAAAACTAGCGTTTTACATGGAATTCAGCTCAGATTGACAGTTTGATGCCTGGAGTCTAAAACTATCATATTAGATTTTGGAAAACTGTGTTCCCTTTCATATTTATCCTTTTGTGTGTGTTTCCAATGCAAGAAATGTTTTTCTGTGAAGAAATTTCACATTTTTCATATGAATCCACTTTTCAGTGTTTCTTGAGGAGAAATGCATTCTTTGGCTTAGTGATGAAAACTAAAGTTGTACATTGTGATCGTATAGTGGTACATTTCAACACAGGTTACAATTACATTGTAAAAGAATAAACATGAAATATATAAAACATATTTCCACATCCACATAGTTATATCAATTTAAAATGAATTAAAGCCGCAAGCGGCATTTCGCGGGTTATAGCCTTTATCGCTCAAAGCGCCCCCCTAGTGGTCGATTTGAATGAAACTTTCAGCGGATGTTTCAACTACTCTTATATGCTGCAAGTTTGGAGATGATGGGCCAAAGGCTTGTGAAGTTAGGTCTATTGACGTGCTGAGCCCGCCCCTTAAAAATGAATTGGTCAATATCTTCACAACACAATAACATATCAACAAGCTTAATGCAACTTTTGATGAGCCTGGTCCAATAATGATTCGCAGAAAATATGCCAGCAATCAGACCATGTCAAAACTGTGTTTTTCAAAAAATTCAACATGGCGGAAAATTTAGTTGGTGGACTTTCGTGGTCCAAGAGACTTTTTTGTAGATCACATTCAGCAGCACATGTCTGTCAAATTTCAAATTGATAGGACTTATGGTGTGAGGGGGCTGGCCTTGAAAATTGTTATAGCGCCACCATGTGGCCAATTCTTTTCATATTTTATGTGAAGCATTATGACATCATGTAAAGTTATGGTACCAAGTCTCATGTCTCTAGCTCATTCCAGCTCACAGCAAATTGAGCAAAGGCATAATTTAACATAAAATGCTAAATAGGCCACGCCCACATGCACTGATCAATATGACACTATAGATCTTGGTTAATACTTGCCCCCAGAGTATGTGCACCAAATTTGATAAAATTCTGTCCACCGGATCTTGCGATACAAGTTTCTGATATTTGTGGCGCCCCCTATGTGTCAAGCAGAAAACGCTTTGGTACGCCTCTTCCCAAACATGTACTGAAGATATCTACCAAGATTTATGATGATTTGACTAATGGTCAATGAATTATGGCCAATTTCCTGCTAAGCCCCTCCAATTGAAAAGTTTGTTGGTCAACAGATTCATAACGCAATGAGGTATCAACACGCTTTATGCAATTTTAGATGACATTAGCCCAATAATGATCCACAGAAAATTTGGTAGCAATCGGACCTACGGTTTAGGAGGAGATGTCAAAAATCTGTTTTTCAAAAAATCCAATATGGCGGAAAATCTAGAGAGGCGGACGTTAGTGGTCTGAGCAGCTTCTTCGTAGATCACACGGAGCTAGACATGTGTGTCGAGTTTCAAGTCAATCAGACTTACGGTGTGAGGGGCGTGGCCTTTTCAAAATCGCGTGTTTGGGCGTTAATTACAGCGCCATCATGTGGCCGATTGGGGTCATAGTTCTTGAGAAGCAGCTGCACATCAATCCAATTCCTATGCCAAGTTTCATGTTTCCATCTCATTCCAGCTCACGGCAAATTGCGCTTATTCGAAAATTAATTATTATTTTAATTATATCTGAAAAAAAGTCTGGAAAAAAAGCCCGAAAAAAAGTCTGAAAAATGTCGGACAAAAGAAGTCTGAAAAAACTGTCCGAAAAAAAAGATCTGAAAATGTCTGAAAAAAAAGATCTGAAACAAAAGATCTGAAAAATGTCGGACAAAAAAATCTGAAAAAAAAGATCTGAAAAATGTCGGACAAAAAAAGTCTGAAAAATGTCGGACAAAAAAAATCTGAAACAAAAGATCTGAAAAATGTCGGACAAAAAAATCTGAAAAAAAAGATCTGAAAAATGTCGGACAAAAAAAGTCTGAAAAATGTCGGACAAAAGAAGTCTGAAAAAAAAGATCTGAAAAAAAAGATCTGAAAAAAATATCTGAAAAATGTCGGACAAAAAAAGTCTGAAAAAATGTCCGAAAAAATGCCCGAAAAAAATCCCGAAAAAAAGTCTGAAAAAAATATCTGAAAATGTCTGAAAAAAAATATCGGAAACTTGTCGGAAAAAAAAGTCTGAAAAAACTGTCCGAAAAAAAATATCTGAAAATGTCTGAAAAAAAAGTCTGAAAAAAAAGATCTGAAAATTGTCGGACAAAAAAAGTCTGGAAGAAATATCTGAAAAATGTCGGACAAAAGAAGTCTGAAAAAACTGTCCGAAAAAAAAGATCTGAAAATGTCTGAAAAAAAAGATCTGAAAAAAAGATCTGAAAAATGTTGGACAAAAGAAGTTTAAAAAAAAAGATCTGAAAATTGTCAGACAAAAAAAGTCTTGAAAAAAAGATCTCAAAATTGTCGAACAAAAAAAGTCTGGAAAAAATATCTGAAAAATGTCGGACAAAAGAAGTCTGAAAAAAAAGATCTGAAAATTGTCGGACAAAAAAAGTCTGGAAAAAAGATCTGAAAAATGTCGGACAAAAGAAGTCTGAAAAAAATGTCCGAAAAAAAAGATCTGAAAATGTCTGAAAAAAAAGATCTGAAAAAAAGATCTGAAAAATATCGGACAATAGAAGTCTGAAAAAACTTTTCTATTGACTTTTGTTTTGGCCAATGATTCAGACTCATTGCCTCCACAAAGTACGGGCAGTGGAAGGTTTGAAAGTGGAAGTTTTACATGGAATTGAGGTCAGTGTGAAGGTTTGATGCAGAAAGGCCAACTATTATGTTAAAAAATTGTAAAAATATATTCCCTTTCATTTTCATCCTGTTTTGTATGTTTCCAATAAAAGAGATTTCTTTTCTGAAGAAATCACATCATTTTCATATAAATGCACTTTTCAGTGTTTCTTGAGGAGAAATGCTTTTCTGTGTGTTTTTTTTGAGAGAAAGAGATATTAACTGAGTTTAGTGATGAAAACAAGAGTTTTGCATAGAATTGAGCTCAGAATGAAGATTTGATACTGGGAAGCGAATTCTAATGTAAAATTTGAGAAAACAATGTTTCTTTTCATATTCTGTCTCTTTTTTGTATGTTTCCAGTATAACAGATGTGTTTCTGTAAATAAATCATATATTCTTCATATAAATGCACGTTTCAGTGTTTCTTGAGGAGAAATGCGTTCCTGGGTGGTTTTGGATAAGAAAGACATATTAAGCGACTTTAGTGATGAAAACAAGAGTTTTGCATAGAATTGAGCTCAGAATGAAGATTTGATACTTGGAAGCGAATTCTAATGTAAAATTTGAGAAAACAATGTTTCTTTTCATATTCTGTCTTGTTTTGTATGTTTCCAATATAAGAGATTTATTTTCTGAAGAAATCACATCATTTTCATATAAATGCACGTTTCAGTGTTTCTTGAGGAGAAATGCGTTCCTGAGTGGTTTTGGGTGAGAAAGACATATTAATCGAGTTTAGTGATGAAAACTAGCGTTTTACATGGAATTCAGCTCAGATTGACAGTTTGATGCCTGGAGTCTAAAACTATCATATTAGATTTTGGAAAACTGTGTTCCCTTTCATATTTATCCTTTTGTGTGTGTTTCCAATGCAAGAAATGTTTTTCTGTGAAGAAATTTCACATTTTTCATATGAATCCACTTTTCAGTGTTTCTTGAGGAGAAATGCATTCTTTGGCTTAGTGATGAAAACTAAAGTTGTACATTGTGATCGTATAGTGGTACATTTCAACACAGGTTACAATTACATTGTAAAAGAATAAACATGAAATATATAAAACATATTTCCACATCCACATAGTTATATCAATTTAAAATGAATTAAAGCCGCAAGCGGCATTTCGCGGGTTATAGCCTTTATCGCTCAAAGCGCCCCCCTAGTGGTCGATTTGAATGAAACTTTCAGCGGATGTTTCAACTACTCTTATATGCTGCAAGTTTGGAGATGATGGGCCAAAGGCTTGTGAAGTTAGGTCTATTGACGTGCTGAGCCCGCCCCTTAAAAATGAATTGGTCAATATCTTCACAACACAATAACATATCAACAAGCTTAATGCAACTTTTGATGAGCCTGGTCCAATAATGATTCGCAGAAAATATGCCAGCAATCAGACCATGTCAAAAATGTGTTTTTCAAAAAATTCAACATGGCGGAAAATTTAGTTGGTGGACTTTCGTGGTCCAAGAGACTTTTTTGTAGATCACATTCAGCAGCACATGTCTGTCAAATTTCAAATTGATAGGACTTATGGTGTGAGGGGGCTGGCCTTGAAAATTGTTATAGCGCCACCATGTGGCCAATTCTTTTCATATTTTATGTGAAGCATTATGACATCATGTAAAGTTATGGTACCAAGTCTCATGTCTCTAGCTCATTCCAGCTCACAGCAAATTGAGCAAAGGCATAATTTAACATAAAATGCTAAATAGGCCACGCCCACATGCACTGATCAATATGACACTATAGATCTTGGTTAATACTTGCCCCCAGAGTATGTGCACCAAATTTGATAAAATTCTGTCCACCGGATCTTGCGATACAAGTTTCTGATATTTGTGGCGCCCCCTATGTGTCAAGCAGAAAACGCTTTGGTACGCCTCTTCCCAAACATGTACTGAAGATATCTACCAAGATTTATGATGATTTGACTAATGGTCAATGAATTATGGCCAATTTCCTGCTAAGCCCCTCCAATTGAAAAGTTTGTTGGTCAACAGATTCATAACGCAATGAGGTATCAACACGCTTTATGCAACTTTAGATGACATTAGCCCAATAATGATCCACAGAAAATTTGGTAGCAATCGGACCTACGGTTTAGGAGGAGATGTCAAAAATCTGTTTTTCAAAAAATCCAATATGGCGGAAAATCTAGAGAGGCGGACGTTAGTGGTCTGAGCAGCTTCTTCGTAGATCACACGGAGCTAGACATGTGTGTCGAGTTTCAAGTCAATCAGACTTACGGTGTGAGGGGCGTGGCCTTTTCAAAATCGCGTGTTTGGGCGTTAATTACAGCGCCATCATGTGGCCGATTGGGGTCATAGTTCTTGAGAAGCAGCTGCACATCAATCCAGTTCCTATGCCAAGTTTCATGTTTCCATCTCATTCCAGCTCACGGCAAATTGCGCTTATTCGAAAATTAATTATTATTTTAATTATATCTGAAAAAAAGTCTGGAAAAAAAGCCCGAAAAAAAGTCTGAAAAATGTCGGACAAAAGAAGTCTGAAAAAACTGTCCGAAAAAAAAGATCTGAAAATGTCTGAAAAAAAAGATCTGAAACAAAAGATCTGAAAAATGTCGGACAAAAAAATCTGAAAAAAAAGATCTGAAAAATGTCGGACAAAAAAAGTCTGAAAAATGTCGGACAAAAGAAGTCTGAAAAAAAAGATCTGAAAAAAAAGATCTGAAAAAAATATCTGAAAAATGTCGGACAAAAAAAGTCTGAAAAAATGTCCGAAAAAATGCCCGAAAAAAATCCCGAAAAAAAGTCTGAAAAAAATATCTGAAAATGTCTGAAAAAAAATATCTGAAAATTGTCGGAAAAAAAAGTCTGAAAAAACTGTCCGAAAAAAAATATCTGAAAATGTCTGAAAAAAAAGTCTGAAAATTGTCGGACAAAAAAAGTCTGGAAGAAATATCTGAAAAATGTCGGACAAAAGAAGTCTGAAAAAACTGTCCGAAAAAAAAGATCTGAAAATGTCTGAAAAAAAAGATCTGAAAAAAAGATCTGAAAAATGTTGGACAAAAGAAGTTTAAAAAAAAAGATCTGAAAATTGTCAGACAAAAAAAGTCTTGAAAAAAAGATCTCAAAATTGTCGAACAAAAAAAGTCTGGAAAAAATATCTGAAAAATGTCGGACAAAAGAAGTCTGAAAAAAAAGATCTGAAAATTGTCGGACAAAAAAAGTCTGGAAAAAAGATCTGAAAAATGTCGGACAAAAGAAGTCTGAAAAAAATGTCCGAAAAAAAAGATCTGAAAATGTCTGAAAAAAAAGATCTGAAAAAAAGATCTGAAAAATGTCGGACAATAGAAGTCTGAAAAAACTTTTCTATTGACTTTTGTTTTGGCCAATGATTCAGACTCATTGCCTCCACAAAGTACGGGCAGTGGAAGGTTTGAAAGTGGAAGTTTTACATGGAATTGAGGTCAGTGTGAAGGTTTGATGCAGAAAGGCCAACTATTATGTAAAAAAATTGTAAAAATATATTCCCTTTCATTTTCATCCTGTTTTGTATGTTTCCAATAAAAGAGATTTCTTTTCTGAAGAAATCACATCATTTTCATATAAATGCACTTTTCAGTGTTTCTTGAGGAGAAATGCTTTTCTGTGTGTTTTTTTTGAGAGAAAGAGATATTAACTGAGTTTAGTGATGAAAACAAGAGTTTTGCATAGAATTGAGCTCAGAATGAAGATTTGATACTGGGAAGCGAATTCTAATGTAAAATTTGAGAAAACAATGTTTCTTTTCATATTCTGTCTCTTTTTTGTATGTTTCCAGTATAACAGATGTGTTTCTGTAAATAAATCATATATTCTTCATATAAATGCACGTTTCAGTGTTTCTTGAGGAGAAATGCGTTCCTGGGTGGTTTTGGATAAGAAAGACATATTAAGCGACTTTAGTGATGAAAACAAGAGTTTTGCATAGAATTGAGCTCAGAATGAAGATTTGATACTTGGAAGCGAATTCTAATGTAAAATTTGAGAAAACAATGTTTCTTTTCATATTCTGTCTCTTTTTTGTATGTTTCCAGTATAACAGATGTGTTTCTGTAAATAAATCACATATTCTTCATATAAATGCACATTTCAGTGTTTCTTGAGGAGAAATCCGTTCCTGAGTGGTTTTGGATGAGAAAGACATATTAAGCGAGTTTAGTGATGAAAACAAGAGTTTTGCATAGAATTGAGCTCAGAATGAAGATTTGATACTTGGAAGCGAATTCTAATGTAAAATTTGAGAAAACAATGTTTCTTTTCATATTCTGTCTCTTTTTTGTATGTTTCCAGTATAACAGATGTGTTTCTGTAAATAAATCACATATTCTTCATATAAATGCACTTTTCAGTGTTTCTTGAGGAGAAATGCGTTCCTGAGTGGTTTTGGATGAGAAAGAGATATTAACTGAGTTTAGTGATGAAAACAAGAGTTTTGCATAGAATTGAGCTCAGAATGAAGATTTGATACTTGGAAGCGAATTCTAATGTAAAATTTGAGAAAACAATGTTTCTTTTCATATTCTGTCTTGTTTTGTATGTTTCCAGAATAACAGATGTGTTTCTGTAAATAAATCACATATTCTTCATATAAATGCACGTTTCAGTGTTTCTTGAGGAGAAATGCGTTCCTGAGTGGTTTTGGGTGAGAAAGACATATTAATCGAGTTTAGTGATGAAAACAAGAGTTTTGCATAGAATTGAGCTCAGAATGAAGATTTGATACTTGGAAGCGAATTCTAATGTAAAATTTGAGAAAACAATGTTTCTTTTCATATTCTGTCTTGTTTTGTATGTTTCCAATATAAGAGATTTATTTTCTGAAGAAATCACATCATTTTCATATAAATGCACGTTTCAGTGTTTCTTGAGGAGAAATGCGTTCCTGAGTGGTTTTGGGTGAGAAAGACATATTAATCGAGTTTAGTGATGAAAACTAGCGTTTTACATGGAATTCAGCTCAGATTGACAGTTTGATGCCTGGAGTCTAAAACTATCATATTAGATTTTGGAAAACTGTGTTCCCTTTCATATTTATCCTTTTGTGTGTGTTTCCAATGCAAGAAATGTTTTTCTGTGAAGAAATTTCACATTTTTCATATGAATCCACTTTTCAGTGTTTCTTGAGGAGAAATGCATTCTTTGGCTTAGTGATGAAAACTAAAGTTGTACATTGTGATCGTATAGTGGTACATTTCAACACAGGTTACAATTACATTGTAAAAGAATAAACATGAAATATATAAAACATATTTCCACATCCACATAGTTATATCAATTTAAAATGAATTAAAGCCGCAAGCGGCATTTCGCGGGTTATAGCCTTTATCGCTCAAAGCGCCCCCCTAGTGGTCGATTTGAATGAAACTTTCAGCGGATGTTTCAACTACTCTTATATGCTGCAAGTTTGGAGATGATGGGCCAAAGGCTTGTGAAGTTAGGTCTATTGACGTGCTGAGCCCGCCCCTTAAAAATGAATTGGTCAATATCTTCACAACACAATAACATATCAACAAGCTTAATGCAACTTTTGATGAGCCTGGTCCAATAATGATTCGCAGAAAATATGCCAGCAATCAGACCATGTCAAAAATGTGTTTTTCAAAAAATTCAACATGGCGGAAAATTTAGTTGGTGGACTTTCGTGGTCCAAGAGACTTTTTTGTAGATCACATTCAGCAGCACATGTCTGTCAAATTTCAAATTGATAGGACTTATGGTGTGAGGGGGCTGGCCTTGAAAATTGTTATAGCGCCACCATGTGGCCAATTCTTTTCATATTTTATGTGAAGCATTATGACATCATGTAAAGTTATGGTACCAAGTCTCATGTCTCTAGCTCATTCCAGCTCACAGCAAATTGAGCAAAGGCATAATTTAACATAAAATGCTAAATAGGCCACGCCCACATGCACTGATCAATATGACACTATAGATCTTGGTTAATACTTGCCCCCAGAGTATGTGCACCAAATTTGATAAAATTCTGTCCACCGGATCTTGCGATACAAGTTTCTGATATTTGTGGCGCCCCCTATGTGTCAAGCAGAAAACGCTTTGGTACGCCTCTTCCCAAACATGTACTGAAGATATCTACCAAGATTTATGATGATTTGACTAATGGTCAATGAATTATGGCCAATTTCCTGCTAAGCCCCTCCAATTGAAAAGTTTGTTGGTCAACAGATTCATAACGCAATGAGGTATCAACACGCTTTATGCAACTTTAGATGACATTAGCCCAATAATGATCCACAGAAAATTTGGTAGCAATCGGACCTACGGTTTAGGAGGAGATGTCAAAAATCTGTTTTTCAAAAAATCCAATATGGCGGAAAATCTAGTTAGGCGGACGTTAGTGGTCTGAGCAGCTTCTTCGTAGATCACACGGAGCTAGACATGTGTGTCGAGTTTCAAGTCAATCAGACTTACGGTGTGAGGGGCGTGGCCTTTTCAAAATCGCGTGTTTGGGCGTTAATTACAGCGCCATCATGTGGCCGATTGGGGTCATAGTTCTTGAGAAGCAGCTGCACATCAATCCAGTTCCTATGCCAAGTTTCATGTTTCCATCTCATTCCAGCTCACGGCAAATTGCGCTTATTCGAAAATTAATTATTATTTTAATTATATCTGAAAAAAAGTCTGGAAAAAAAGCCCGAAAAAAAGTCTGAAAAATGTCGGACAAAAGAAGTCTGAAAAAACTGTCCGAAAAAAAAGATCTGAAAATGTCTGAAAAAAAAGATCTGAAACAAAAGATCTGAAAAATGTCGGACAAAAAAATCTGAATAAAAAGATCTGAAAGATGTCGGACAAAAAAAGTCTGAAAAATGTCGGACAAAAGAAGTCTGAAAAAAAAGATCTGAAAAAAAAGATCTGAAAAAAATATCTGAAAAATGTCGGACAAAAAAAGTCTGCAAAAATGTCCGAAAAAATGCCCGAAAAAAATCCCGAAAAAAAGTCTGAAAAAAATATCTGAAAATGTCTGAAAAAAAATATCGGAAAATTGTCGGAAAAAAAAGTCTGAAAAAACTGTCCGAAAAAAAATATCTGAAAATGTCTGAAAAAAAAGTCTGAAAAAAAAGATCTGAAAATTGTCGGACAAAAAAAGTCTGGAAGAAATATCTGAAAAATGTCGGACAAAAGAAGTCTGAAAAAACTGTCCGAAAAAAAAGATCTGAAAATGTCTGAAAAAAAAGATCTGAAAAAAAGATCTGAAAAATGTTGGACAAAAGAAGTTTAAAAAAAAAGATCTGAAAATTGTCAGACAAAAAAAGTCTTGAAAAAAAGATCTCAAAATTGTCGAACAAAAAAAGTCTGGAACAAATATCTGAAAAATGTCGGACAAAAGAAGTCTGAAAAAAAAGATCTGAAAATTGTCGGACAAAAAAAGTCTGGAAAAAAGATCTGAAAAATGTCGGACAAAAGAAGTCTGAAAAAAATGTCCGAAAAAAAAGATCTGAAAATGTCTGAAAAAAAAGATCTGAAAAAAAGATCTGAAAAATGTCGGACAATAGAAGTCTGAAAAAACTTTTCTATTGACTTTTGTTTTGGCCAATGATTCAGACTCATTGCCTCCACAAAGTACGGGCAGTGGAAGGTTTGAAAGTGGAAGTTTTACATGGAATTGAGGTCAGTGTGAAGGTTTGATGCAGAAAGGCCAACTATTATGTAAAAAAATTGTAAAAATATATTCCCTTTCATTTTCATCCTGTTTTGTATGTTTCCAATAAAAGAGATTTCTTTTCTGAAGAAATCACATCATTTTCATATAAATGCACTTTTCAGTGTTTCTTGAGGAGAAATGCTTTTCTGTGTGTTTTTTTTGAGAGAAAGAGATATTAACTGAGTTTAGTGATGAAAACAAGAGTTTTGCATAGAATTGAGCTCAGAATGAAGATTTGATACTGGGAAGCGAATTCTAATGTAAAATTTGAGAAAACAATGTTTCTTTTCATATTCTGTCTCTTTTTTGTATGTTTCCAGTATAACAGATGTGTTTCTGTAAATAAATCATATATTCTTCATATAAATGCACGTTTCAGTGTTTCTTGAGGAGAAATGCGTTCCTGGGTGGTTTTGGATAAGAAAGACATATTAAGCGACTTTAGTGATGAAAACAAGAGTTTTGCATAGAATTGAGCTCAGAATGAAGATTTGATACTTGGAAGCGAATTCTAATGTAAAATTTGAGAAAACAATGTTTCTTTTCATATTCTGTCTCTTTTTTGTATGTTTCCAGTATAACAGATGTGTTTCTGTAAATAAATCACATATTCTTCATATAAATGCACATTTCAGTGTTTCTTGAGGAGAAATCCGTTCCTGAGTGGTTTTGGATGAGAAAGACATATTAAGCGAGTTTAGTGATGAAAACAAGAGTTTTGCATAGAATTGAGCTCAGAATGAAGATTTGATACTTGGAAGCGAATTCTAATGTAAAATTTGAGAAAACAATGTTTCTTTTCATATTCTGTCTCTTTTTTGTATGTTTCCAGTATAACAGATGTGTTTCTGTAAATAAATCATATATTCTTCATATAAATGCACGTTTCAGTGTTTCTTGAGGAGAAATGCGTTCCTGAGTGGTTTTGGATGAGAAAGACATATTAAGCGAGTTTAGTGATGAAAACAAGAGTTTTGCATATAATTGAGCTCAGAATGAAGATTTGATACTTGGAAGCGAATTCTAATGTAAAATTTGAGAAAACAATGTTTCTTTTCATATTCTGTCTCTTTTTTGTATGTTTCCAGTATAACAGATGTGTTTCTGTAAATAAATCACATATTCTTCATATAAATGCACTTTTCAGTGTTTCTTGAGGAGAAATGCGTTCCTGAGTGGTTTTGGATGAGAAAGAGATATTAACTGAGTTTAGTGATGAAAACAAGAGTTTTGCATAGAATTGAGCTCAGAATGAAGATTTGATACTTGGAAGCGAATTCTAATGTAAAATTTGAGAAAACAATGTTTCTTTTCATATTCTGTCTTGTTTTGTATGTTTCCAGAATAACAGATGTGTTTCTGTAAATAAATCACATATTCTTCATATAAATGCACGTTTCAGTGTTTCTTGAGGAGAAATGCGTTCCTGAGTGGTTTTGGGTGAGAAAGACATATTAATCGAGTTTAGTGATGAAAACAAGAGTTTTGCATAGAATTGAGCTCAGAATGAAGATTTGATACTTGGAAGCGAATTCTAATGTAAAATTTGAGAAAACAATGTTTCTTTTCATATTCTGTCTTGTTTTGTATGTTTCCAATATAAGAGATTTATTTTCTGAAGAAATCACATCATTTTCATATAAATGCACGTTTCAGTGTTTCTTGAGGAGAAATGCGTTCCTGAGTGGTTTTGGGTGAGAAAGACATATTAATCGAGTTTAGTGATGAAAACTAGCGTTTTACATGGAATTCAGCTCAGACTGACAGTTTGATGCCTGGAGTCTAAAACTATCATATTAGATTTTGGAAAACTGTGTTCCCTTTCATATTTATCCTTTTGTGTGTGTTTCCAATGCAAGAAATGTTTTTCTGTGAAGAAATTTCACATTTTTCATATGAATCCACTTTTCAGTGTTTCTTGAGGAGAAATGCATTCTTTGGCTTAGTGATGAAAACTAAAGTTGTACATTGTGATCGTATAGTGGTACATTTCAACACAGGTTACAATTACATTGTAAAAGAATAAACATGAAATATATAAAACATATTTCCACATCCACATAGTTATATCAATTTAAAATGAATTAAAGCCGCAAGCGGCATTTCGCGGGTTATAGCCTTTATCGCTCAAAGCGCCCCCCTAGTGGTCGATTTGAATGAAACTTTCAGCGGATGTTTCAACTACTCTTATATGCTGCAAGTTTGGAGATGATGGGCCAAAGGCTTGTGAAGTTAGGTCTATTGACGTGCTGAGCCCGCCCCTTAAAAATGAATTGGTCAATATCTTCACAACACAATAACATATCAACAAGCTTAATGCAACTTTTGATGAGCCTGGTCCAATAATGATTCGCAGAAAATATGCCAGCAATCAGACCATGTCAAAAATGTGTTTTTCAAAAAATTCAACATGGCGGAAAATTTAGTTGGTGGACTTTCGTGGTCCAAGAGACTTTTTTGTAGATCACATTCAGCAGCACATGTCTGTCAAATTTCAAATTGATAGGACTTATGGTGTGAGGGGGCTGGCCTTGAAAATTGTTATAGCGCCACCATGTGGCCAATTCTTTTCATATTTTATGTGAAGCATTATGACATCATGTAAAGTTATGGTACCAAGTCTCATGTCTCTAGCTCATTCCAGCTCACAGCAAATTGAGCAAAGGCATAATTTAACATAAAATGCTAAATAGGCCACGCCCACATGCACTGATCAATATGACACTATAGATCTTGGTTAATACTTGCCCCCAGAGTATGTGCACCAAATTTGATAAAATTCTGTCCACCGGATCTTGCGATACAAGTTTCTGATATTTGTGGCGCCCCCTATGTGTCAAGCAGAAAACGCTTTGGTACGCCTCTTCCCAAACATGTACTGAAGATATCTACCAAGATTTATGATGATTTGACTAATGGTCAATGAATTATGGCCAATTTCCTGCTAAGCCCCTCCAATTGAAAAGTTTGTTGGTCAACAGATTCATAACGCAATGAGGTATCAACACGCTTTATGCAACTTTAGATGACATTAGCCCAATAATGATCCACAGAAAATTTGGTAGCAATCGGACCTACGGTTTAGGAGGAGATGTCAAAAATCTGTTTTTCAAAAAATCCAATATGGCGGAAAATCTAGTTAGGCGGACGTTAGTGGTCTGAGCAGCTTCTTCGTAGATCACACGGAGCTAGACATGTGTGTCGAGTTTCAAGTCAATCAGACTTACGGTGTGAGGGGCGTGGCCTTTTCAAAATCGCGTGTTTGGGCGTTAATTACAGCGCCATCATGTGGCCGATTGGGGTCATAGTTCTTGAGAAGCAGCTGCACATCAATCCAGTTCCTATGCCAAGTTTCATGTTTCCATCTCATTCCAGCTCACGGCAAATTGCGCTTATTCGAAAATTAATTATTATTTTAATTATATCTGAAAAAAAGTCTGGAAAAAAAGCCCGAAAAAAAGTCTGAAAAATGTCGGACAAAAGAAGTCTGAAAAAACTGTCCGAAAAAAAAGATCTGAAAATGTCTGAAAAAAAAGATCTGAAACAAAAGATCTGAAAAATGTCGGACAAAAAAATCTGAATAAAAAGATCTGAAAGATGTCGGACAAAAAAAGTCTGAAAAATGTCGGACAAAAGAAGTCTGAAAAAAAAGATCTGAAAAAAAAGATCTGAAAAAAATATCTGAAAAATGTCGGACAAAAAAAGTCTGCAAAAATGTCCGAAAAAATGCCCGAAAAAAATCCCGAAAAAAAGTCTGAAAAAAATATCTGAAAATGTCTGAAAAAAAATATCGGAAAATTGTCGGAAAAAAAAGTCTGAAAAAACTGTCCGAAAAAAAATATCTGAAAATGTCTGAAAAAAAAGTCTGAAAAAAAAGATCTGAAAATTGTCGGACAAAAAAAGTCTGGAAGAAATATCTGAAAAATGTCGGACAAAAGAAGTCTGAAAAAACTGTCCGAAAAAAAAGATCTGAAAATGTCTGAAAAAAAAGATCTGAAAAAAAGATCTGAAAAATGTTGGACAAAAGAAGTTTAAAAAAAAAGATCTGAAAATTGTCAGACAAAAAAAGTCTTGAAAAAAAGATCTCAAAATTGTCGAACAAAAAAAGTCTGGAACAAATATCTGAAAAATGTCGGACAAAAGAAGTCTGAAAAAAAAGATCTGAAAATTGTCGGACAAAAAAAGTCTGGAAAAAAGATCTGAAAAATGTCGGACAAAAGAAGTCTGAAAAAAATGTCCGAAAAAAAAGATCTGAAAATGTCTGAAAAAAAAGATCTGAAAAAAAGATCTGAAAAATGTCGGACAATAGAAGTCTGAAAAAACTTTTCTATTGACTTTTGTTTTGGCCAATGATTCAGACTCATTGCCTCCACAAAGTACGGGCAGTGGAAGGTTTGAAAGTGGAAGTTTTACATGGAATTGAGGTCAGTGTGAAGGTTTGATGCAGAAAGGCCAACTATTATGTAAAAAAATTGTAAAAATATATTCCCTTTCATTTTCATCCTGTTTTGTATGTTTCCAATAAAAGAGATTTCTTTTCTGAAGAAATCACATCATTTTCATATAAATGCACTTTTCAGTGTTTCTTGAGGAGAAATGCTTTTCTGTGTGTTTTTTTTGAGAGAAAGAGATATTAACTGAGTTTAGTGATGAAAACAAGAGTTTTGCATAGAATTGAGCTCAGAATGAAGATTTGATACTGGGAAGCGAATTCTAATGTAAAATTTGAGAAAACAATGTTTCTTTTCATATTCTGTCTCTTTTTTGTATGTTTCCAGTATAACAGATGTGTTTCTGTAAATAAATCATATATTCTTCATATAAATGCACGTTTCAGTGTTTCTTGAGGAGAAATGCGTTCCTGGGTGGTTTTGGATAAGAAAGACATATTAAGCGACTTTAGTGATGAAAACAAGAGTTTTGCATAGAATTGAGCTCAGAATGAAGATTTGATACTTGGAAGCGAATTCTAATGTAAAATTTGAGAAAACAATGTTTCTTTTCATATTCTGTCTCTTTTTTGTATGTTTCCAGTATAACAGATGTGTTTCTGTAAATAAATCACATATTCTTCATATAAATGCACATTTCAGTGTTTCTTGAGGAGAAATCCGTTCCTGAGTGGTTTTGGATGAGAAAGACATATTAAGCGAGTTTAGTGATGAAAACAAGAGTTTTGCATAGAATTGAGCTCAGAATGAAGATTTGATACTTGGAAGCGAATTCTAATGTAAAATTTGAGAAAACAATGTTTCTTTTCATATTCTGTCTCTTTTTTGTATGTTTCCAGTATAACAGATGTGTTTCTGTAAATAAATCATATATTCTTCATATAAATGCACGTTTCAGTGTTTCTTGAGGAGAAATGCGTTCCTGAGTGGTTTTGGATGAGAAAGACATATTAAGCGAGTTTAGTGATGAAAACAAGAGTTTTGCATATAATTGAGCTCAGAATGAAGATTTGATACTTGGAAGCGAATTCTAATGTAAAATTTGAGAAAACAATGTTTCTTTTCATATTCTGTCTCTTTTTTGTATGTTTCCAGTATAACAGATGTGTTTCTGTAAATAAATCACATATTCTTCATATAAATGCACTTTTCAGTGTTTCTTGAGGAGAAATGCGTTCCTGAGTGGTTTTGGATGAGAAAGAGATATTAACTGAGTTTAGTGATGAAAACAAGAGTTTTGCATAGAATTGAGCTCAGAATGAAGATTTGATACTTGGAAGCGAATTCTAATGTAAAATTTGAGAAAACAATGTTTCTTTTCATATTCTGTCTTGTTTTGTATGTTTCCAGAATAACAGATGTGTTTCTGTAAATAAATCACATATTCTTCATATAAATGCACGTTTCAGTGTTTCTTGAGGAGAAATGCGTTCCTGAGTGGTTTTGGGTGAGAAAGACATATTAATCGAGTTTAGTGATGAAAACAAGAGTTTTGCATAGAATTGAGCTCAGAATGAAGATTTGATACTTGGAAGCGAATTCTAATGTAAAATTTGAGAAAACAATGTTTCTTTTCATATTCTGTCTTGTTTTGTATGTTTCCAATATAAGAGATTTATTTTCTGAAGAAATCACATCATTTTCATATAAATGCACGTTTCAGTGTTTCTTGAGGAGAAATGCGTTCCTGAGTGGTTTTGGGTGAGAAAGACATATTAATCGAGTTTAGTGATGAAAACTAGCGTTTTACATGGAATTCAGCTCAGACTGACAGTTTGATGCCTGGAGTCTAAAACTATCATATTAGATTTTGGAAAACTGTGTTCCCTTTCATATTTATCCTTTTGTGTGTGTTTCCAATGCAAGAAATGTTTTTCTGTGAAGAAATTTCACATTTTTCATATGAATCCACTTTTCAGTGTTTCTTGAGGAGAAATGCATTCTTTGGCTTAGTGATGAAAACTAAAGTTGTACATTGTGATCGTATAGTGGTACATTTCAACACAGGTTACAATTACATTGTAAAAGAATAAACATGAAATATATAAAACATATTTCCACATCCACATAGTTATATCAATTTAAAATGAATTAAAGCCGCAAGCGGCATTTCGCGGGTTATAGCCTTTATCGCTCAAAGCGCCCCCCTAGTGGTCGATTTGAATGAAACTTTCAGCGGATGTTTCAACTACTCTTATATGCTGCAAGTTTGGAGATGATGGGCCAAAGGCTTGTGAAGTTAGGTCTATTGACGTGCTGAGCCCGCCCCTTAAAAATGAATTGGTCAATATCTTCACAACACAATAACATATCAACAAGCTTAATGCAACTTTTGATGAGCCTGGTCCAATAATGATTCGCAGAAAATATGCCAGCAATCAGACCATGTCAAAAATGTGTTTTTCAAAAAATTCAACATGGCGGAAAATTTAGTTGGTGGACTTTCGTGGTCCAAGAGACTTTTTTGTAGATCACATTCAGCAGCACATGTCTGTCAAATTTCAAATTGATAGGACTTATGGTGTGAGGGGGCTGGCCTTGAAAATTGTTATAGCGCCACCATGTGGCCAATTCTTTTCATATTTTATGTGAAGCATTATGACATCATGTAAAGTTATGGTACCAAGTCTCATGTCTCTAGCTCATTCCAGCTCACAGCAAATTGAGCAAAGGCATAATTTAACATAAAATGCTAAATAGGCCACGCCCACATGCACTGATCAATATGACACTATAGATCTTGGTTAATACTTGCCCCCAGAGTATGTGCACCAAATTTGATAAAATTCTGTCCACCGGATCTTGCGATACAAGTTTCTGATATTTGTGGCGCCCCCTATGTGTCAAGCAGAAAACGCTTTGGTACGCCTCTTCCCAAACATGTACTGAAGATATCTACCAAGATTTATGATGATTTGACTAATGGTCAATGAATTATGGCCAATTTCCTGCTAAGCCCCTCCAATTGAAAAGTTTGTTGGTCAACAGATTCATAACGCAATGAGGTATCAACACGCTTTATGCAACTTTAGATGACATTAGCCCAATAATGATCCACAGAAAATTTGGTAGCAATCGGACCTACGGTTTAGGAGGAGATGTCAAAAATCTGTTTTTCAAAAAATCCAATATGGCGGAAAATCTAGTTAGGCGGACGTTAGTGGTCTGAGCAGCTTCTTCGTAGATCACACGGAGCTAGACATGTGTGTCGAGTTTCAAGTCAATCAGACTTACGGTGTGAGGGGCGTGGCCTTTTCAAAATCGCGTGTTTGGGCGTTAATTACAGCGCCATCATGTGGCCGATTGGGGTCATAGTTCTTGAGAAGCAGCTGCACATCAATCCAGTTCCTATGCCAAGTTTCATGTTTCCATCTCATTCCAGCTCACGGCAAATTGCGCTTATTCGAAAATTAATTATTATTTTAATTATATCTGAAAAAAAGTCTGGAAAAAAAGCCCGAAAAAAAGTCTGAAAAATGTCGGACAAAAGAAGTCTGAAAAAACTGTCCGAAAAAAAAGATCTGAAAATGTCTGAAAAAAAAGATCTGAAACAAAAGATCTGAAAAATGTCGGACAAAAAAATCTGAATAAAAAGATCTGAAAGATGTCGGACAAAAAAAGTCTGAAAAATGTCGGACAAAAGAAGTCTGAAAAAAAAGATCTGAAAAAAAAGATCTGAAAAAAATATCTGAAAAATGTCGGACAAAAAAAGTCTGCAAAAATGTCCGAAAAAATGCCCGAAAAAAATCCCGAAAAAAAGTCTGAAAAAAATATCTGAAAATGTCTGAAAAAAAATATCGGAAAATTGTCGGAAAAAAAAGTCTGAAAAAACTGTCCGAAAAAAAATATCTGAAAATGTCTGAAAAAAAAGTCTGAAAAAAAAGATCTGAAAATTGTCGGACAAAAAAAGTCTGGAAGAAATATCTGAAAAATGTCGGACAAAAGAAGTCTGAAAAAACTGTCCGAAAAAAAAGATCTGAAAATGTCTGAAAAAAAAGATCTGAAAAAAAGATCTGAAAAATGTTGGACAAAAGAAGTTTAAAAAAAAAGATCTGAAAATTGTCAGACAAAAAAAGTCTTGAAAAAAAGATCTCAAAATTGTCGAACAAAAAAAGTCTGGAACAAATATCTGAAAAATGTCGGACAAAAGAAGTCTGAAAAAAAAGATCTGAAAATTGTCGGACAAAAAAAGTCTGGAAAAAAGATCTGAAAAATGTCGGACAAAAGAAGTCTGAAAAAAATGTCCGAAAAAAAAGATCTGAAAATGTCTGAAAAAAAAGATCTGAAAAAAAGATCTGAAAAATGTCGGACAATAGAAGTCTGAAAAAACTTTTCTATTGACTTTTGTTTTGGCCAATGATTCAGACTCATTGCCTCCACAAAGTACGGGCAGTGGAAGGTTTGAAAGTGGAAGTTTTACATGGAATTGAGGTCAGTGTGAAGGTTTGATGCAGAAAGGCCAACTATTATGTAAAAAAATTGTAAAAATATATTCCCTTTCATTTTCATCCTGTTTTGTATGTTTCCAATAAAAGAGATTTCTTTTCTGAAGAAATCACATCATTTTCATATAAATGCACTTTTCAGTGTTTCTTGAGGAGAAATGCTTTTCTGTGTGTTTTTTTTGAGAGAAAGAGATATTAACTGAGTTTAGTGATGAAAACAAGAGTTTTGCATAGAATTGAGCTCAGAATGAAGATTTGATACTGGGAAGCGAATTCTAATGTAAAATTTGAGAAAACAATGTTTCTTTTCATATTCTGTCTCTTTTTTGTATGTTTCCAGTATAACAGATGTGTTTCTGTAAATAAATCATATATTCTTCATATAAATGCACGTTTCAGTGTTTCTTGAGGAGAAATGCGTTCCTGGGTGGTTTTGGATAAGAAAGACATATTAAGCGACTTTAGTGATGAAAACAAGAGTTTTGCATAGAATTGAGCTCAGAATGAAGATTTGATACTTGGAAGCGAATTCTAATGTAAAATTTGAGAAAACAATGTTTCTTTTCATATTCTGTCTCTTTTTTGTATGTTTCCAGTATAACAGATGTGTTTCTGTAAATAAATCACATATTCTTCATATAAATGCACATTTCAGTGTTTCTTGAGGAGAAATCCGTTCCTGAGTGGTTTTGGATGAGAAAGACATATTAAGCGAGTTTAGTGATGAAAACAAGAGTTTTGCATAGAATTGAGCTCAGAATGAAGATTTGATACTTGGAAGCGAATTCTAATGTAAAATTTGAGAAAACAATGTTTCTTTTCATATTCTGTCTCTTTTTTGTATGTTTCCAGTATAACAGATGTGTTTCTGTAAATAAATCATATATTCTTCATATAAATGCACGTTTCAGTGTTTCTTGAGGAGAAATGCGTTCCTGAGTGGTTTTGGATGAGAAAGACATATTAAGCGAGTTTAGTGATGAAAACAAGAGTTTTGCATATAATTGAGCTCAGAATGAAGATTTGATACTTGGAAGCGAATTCTAATGTAAAATTTGAGAAAACAATGTTTCTTTTCATATTCTGTCTCTTTTTTGTATGTTTCCAGTATAACAGATGTGTTTCTGTAAATAAATCACATATTCTTCATATAAATGCACTTTTCAGTGTTTCTTGAGGAGAAATGCGTTCCTGAGTGGTTTTGGATGAGAAAGAGATATTAACTGAGTTTAGTGATGAAAACAAGAGTTTTGCATAGAATTGAGCTCAGAATGAAGATTTGATACTTGGAAGCGAATTCTAATGTAAAATTTGAGAAAACAATGTTTCTTTTCATATTCTGTCTTGTTTTGTATGTTTCCAGAATAACAGATGTGTTTCTGTAAATAAATCACATATTCTTCATATAAATGCACGTTTCAGTGTTTCTTGAGGAGAAATGCGTTCCTGAGTGGTTTTGGGTGAGAAAGACATATTAATCGAGTTTAGTGATGAAAACAAGAGTTTTGCATAGAATTGAGCTCAGAATGAAGATTTGATACTTGGAAGCGAATTCTAATGTAAAATTTGAGAAAACAATGTTTCTTTTCATATTCTGTCTTGTTTTGTATGTTTCCAATATAAGAGATTTATTTTCTGAAGAAATCACATCATTTTCATATAAATGCACGTTTCAGTGTTTCTTGAGGAGAAATGCGTTCCTGAGTGGTTTTGGGTGAGAAAGACATATTAATCGAGTTTAGTGATGAAAACTAGCGTTTTACATGGAATTCAGCTCAGACTGACAGTTTGATGCCTGGAGTCTAAAACTATCATATTAGATTTTGGAAAACTGTGTTCCCTTTCATATTTATCCTTTTGTGTGTGTTTCCAATGCAAGAAATGTTTTTCTGTGAAGAAATTTCACATTTTTCATATGAATCCACTTTTCAGTGTTTCTTGAGGAGAAATGCATTCTTTGGCTTAGTGATGAAAACTAAAGTTGTACATTGTGATCGTATAGTGGTACATTTCAACACAGGTTACAATTACATTGTAAAAGAATAAACATGAAATATATAAAACATATTTCCACATCCACATAGTTATATCAATTTAAAATGAATTAAAGCCGCAAGCGGCATTTCGCGGGTTATAGCCTTTATCGCTCAAAGCGCCCCCCTAGTGGTCGATTTGAATGAAACTTTCAGCGGATGTTTCAACTACTCTTATATGCTGCAAGTTTGGAGATGATGGGCCAAAGGCTTGTGAAGTTAGGTCTATTGACGTGCTGAGCCCGCCCCTTAAAAATGAATTGGTCAATATCTTCACAACACAATAACATATCAACAAGCTTAATGCAACTTTTGATGAGCCTGGTCCAATAATGATTCGCAGAAAATATGCCAGCAATCAGACCTACGGTTTAGGAGGAGATGTCAAAAATGTGTTTTTCAAAAAATTCAACATGGCGGAAAATTTAGTTGGTGGACTTTCGTGGTCCAAGAGACTTTTTTGTAGATCACATTCAGCAGCACATGTCTGTCAAATTTCAAATTGATAGGACTTATGGTGTGAGGGGGCTGGCCTTGAAAATTGTTATAGCGCCACCATGTGGCCAATTCTTTTCATATTTTATGTGAAGCATTATGACATCATGTAAAGTTATGGTACCAAGTCTCATGTCTCTAGCTCATTCCAGCTCACAGCAAATTGAGCAAAGGCATAATTTAACATAAAATGCTAAATAGGCTACGCCCACATGCACTGATCAATATGACACTATAGATCTTGGTTAATACTTGCCCCCAGAGTATGTGCACCAAATTTGATAAAATTCTGTCCACCGGATCTTGCGATACAAGTTTCTGATATTTGTGGCGCCCCCTATGTGTCAAGCAGAAAACGCTTTGGTACGCCTCTTCCCAAACATGTACTGAAGATATCTACCAAGATTTATGATGATTTGACTAATGGTCAATGAATTATGGCCAATTTCCTGCTAAGCCCCTCCAATTGAAAAGTTTGTTGGTCAACAGATTCATAACGCAATGAGGTATCAACACGCTTTATGCAACTTTAGATGACATTAGCCCAATAATGATCCACAGAAAATTTGGTAGCAATCGGACCTACGGTTTAGGAGGAGATGTCAAAAATCTGTTTTTCAAAAAATCCAATATGGCGGAAAATCTAGTTAGGCGGACGTTAGTGGTCTGAGCAGCTTCTTCGTAGATCACACGGAGCTAGACATGTGTGTCGAGTTTCAAGTCAATCAGACTTACGGTGTGAGGGGCGTGGCCTTTTCAAAATCGCGTGTTTGGGCGTTAATTACAGCGCCATCATGTGGCCGATTGGGGTCATAGTTCTTGAGAAGCAGCTGCACATCAATCCAGTTCCTATGCCAAGTTTCATGTTTCCATCTCATTCCAGCTCACGGCAAATTGCGCTTATTTGAAAATTAATTATTATTTTAATTATATCTGAAAAAAAGTCTGGAAAAAAAGCCCGAAAAAAAGTCTGAAAAATGTCGGACAAAAGAAGTCTGAAAAAACTGTCCGAAAAAAAAGATCTGAAAATGTCTGAAAAAAAAGATCTGAAACAAAAGATCTGAAAAATGTCGGACAAAAGAAGTCTGAAAAATGTCGGACAAAAGAAGTCTGAAAAAAAAGATCTGAAAAAAATATCTGAAAAATGTCGGACAAAAAAAGTCTGAAAAAATGTCCGAAAAAATGCCCGAAAAAAATCCCGAAAAAAAGTCTGAAAAAAATATCTGAAAATGTCTGAAAAAAAAGTCTGAAAAAAAATATCGGAAAATTGTCGGAAAAAAAAGTCTGAAAAAACTGTCCGAAAAAAAATATCGGAAAATGTCTGAAAAAAAAGTCTGAAAAAAAAGATCTGAAAAAAAGATCTGAAAAATGTCGGACAATAGAAGTCTGAAAAAACTTTTCTATTGACTTTACTTTTGGCCAATGATTCAGACTCATTGCCTCCACAAAGTACGGGCAGTGGAAGGTTTGAAAGTGGAAGTTTTACATGGAATTGAGGTCAGTGTGAAGGTTTGATGCAGAAAGGCCAACTATTATGTAAAAAAATTGTAAAAATATATTCCCTTTCATTTTCATCCTGTTTTGTATGTTTCCAATAAAAGAGATTTCTTTTCTGAAGAAATCACATCATTTTCATATAAATGCACTTTTCAGTGTTTCTTGAGGAGAAATGCTTTTCTGTGTGTTTTTTTTGAGAGAAAGAGATATTAACTGAGTTTAGTGATGAAAACAAGAGTTTTGCATAGAATTGAGCTCAGAATGAAGATTTGATACTTGGAAGCGAATTCTAATGTAAAATTTGAGAAAACAATGTTTCTTTTCATATTCTGTCTCTTTTTTGTATGTTTCCAGTATAACAGATGTGTTTCTGTAAATAAATCATATATTCTTCATATAAATGCACGTTTCAGTGTTTCTTGAGGAGAAATGCGTTCCTGAGTGGTTTTGGATGAGAA
This sequence comes from Sebastes fasciatus, assembly GCF_043250625.1. Lineage (NCBI taxonomy): Eukaryota > Metazoa > Chordata > Actinopteri > Perciformes > Sebastidae > Sebastes > Sebastes fasciatus. The sequence continues at coordinate 274,840 of NC_133812.1, forward strand.
AGACATATTAAGCGAGTTTAGTGATGAAAACAAGAGTTTTGCATATAATTGAGCTCAGAATGAAGATTTGATACTTGGAAGCGAATTCTAATGTAAAATTTGAGAAAACAATGTTTCTTTTCATATTCTGTCTCTTTTTTGTATGTTTCCAGTATAACAGATGTGTTTCTGTAAATAAATCACATATTCTTCATATAAATGCACGTTTCAGTGTTTCTTGAGGAGAAATGCGTTCCTGAGTGGTTTTGGATGAGAAAGACATATTAAGCGAGTTTAGTGATGAAAACAAGAGTTTTGCATAGAATTGAGCTCAGAATGAAGATTTGATACTTGGAAGCGAATTCTAATGTAAAATTTGAGAAAACAATGTTTCTTTTCATATTCTGTCTTGTTTTGTATGTTTCCAATATAAGAGATTTATTTTCTGAAGAAATCACATCATTTTCATATAAATGCACGTTTCAGTGTTTCTTGAGGAGAAATGCGTTCCTGAGTGGTTTTGGGTGAGAAAGACATATTAATCGAGTTTAGTGATGAAAACTAGCGTTTTACATGGAATTCAGCTCAGATTGACAGTTTGATGCCTGGAGTCTAAAACTATCATATTAGATTTTGGAAAACTGTGTTCCCTTTCATATTTATCCTTTTGTGTGTGTTTCCAATGCAAGAAATGTTTTTCTGTGAAGAAATTTCACATTTTTCATATGAATCCACTTTTCAGTGTTTCTTGAGGAGAAATGCATTCTTTGGCTTAGTGATGAAAACTAAAGTTGTACATTGTGATCGTATAGTGGTACATTTCAACACAGGTTACAATTACATTGTAAAAGAATAAACATGAAATATATAAAACATATTTCCACATCCACATAGTTATATCAATTTAAAATGAATTAAAGCCGCAAGCGGCATTTCGCGGGTTATAGCCTTTATCGCTCAAAGCGCCCCCCTAGTGGTCGATTTGAATGAAACTTTCAGCGGATGTTTCAACTACTCTTATATGCTGCAAGTTTGGAGATGATGGGCCAAAGGCTTGTGAAGTTAGGTCTATTGACGTGCTGAGCCCGCCCCTTAAAAATGAATTGGTCAATATCTTCACAACACAAGATTGGATTTAGGAGGAGATGTCAAAAATGTGTTTTTCAAAAAATTCAACATGGCGGAAAATTTAGTTGGTGGACTTTCGTGGTCCAAGAGACTTTTTTGTAGATCACATTCAGCAGCACATGTCTGTCAAATTTCAAATTGATAGGACTTATGGTGTGAGGGGGCTGGCCTTGAAAATTGTTATAGCGCCACCATGTGGCCAATTCTTTTCATATTTTATGTGAAGCATTATGACATCATGTAAAGTTATGGTACCAAGTCTCATGTCTCTAGCTCATTCCAGCTCACAGCAAATTGAGCAAAGGCATAATTTAACATAAAATGCTAAATAGGCCACGCCCACATGCACTGATCAATATGACACTATAGATCTTGGTTAATACTTGCCCCCAGAGTATGTGCACCAAATTTGATAAAATTCTGTCCACCGGATCTTGCGATACAAGTTTCTGATATTTGTGGCGCCCCCTATGTGTCAAGCAGAAAACGCTTTCCCAAACATGTACTGAAGATATCTACCAAGATTTATGATGATTTGACTAATGGTCAATGAATTATGGCCAATTTCCTGCTAAGCCCCTCCAATTGAAAAGTTTGTTGGTCAACAGATTCATAACGCAATGAGGTATCAACACGCTTTATGCAACTTTAGATGACATTAGCCCAATAATGATCCACAGAAAATTTGGTAGCAATCGGACCTACGGTTTAGGAGGAGATGTCAAAAATCTGTTTTTCAAAAAATCCAATATGGCGGAAAATCTAGTTAGGCGGACGTTAGTGGTCTGAGCAGCTTCTTCGTAGATCACACGGAGCTAGACATGTGTGTCGAGTTTCAAGTCAATCAGACTTACGGTGTGAGGGGCGTGGCCTTTTCAAAATCGCGTGTTTGGGCGTTAATTACAGCGCCATCATGTGGCCGATTGGGGTCATAGTTGCTATTGGGGAGCAAGTTGATGGCAATGCAGGTAGATGCTCCCCTGGTGTTGTGGATTGTGGACTATCTGACTGGTCTGCCACAGTATTAGGCTGCAGGACTGCATGTCTGACAGTGTGGAGAGCAACACACACAGTGTTGTGTGACAGTCCTGTCACACTTTCTGTTCACCCTTTACACCATCATCTCCCATCTCCTTTAAGAACCAGGTGTGCCTGCACCTTGCGCTCCTTCATTTTCTCATCGTTCTTTCTTTAATTTTTTTTTAGACTTAGGACATGCAGCAAAACGCCACAATATGTAAATTTTTGAGCGAGCAGTAACCTGGCTGTGAAGCTCATTTCTCTGAACAAACAATTGACAACGGCACAATCGTCTTCTGCTGCCTCAAGATAGCAATGTGCCAAAAATGCTCCTGACCCCACCTCAATGCCAACAAGCCCATGTACATCTGCTACTCACACAACGTGGGCGCCGGGCATGAAAATGACAACTGCGTCAGTCTGAAACTCGCAATGATAGTTGCGCTGCTCTGTGCCAGCTTTTAAGACAGGACCCGATGTCTTGCTTCCCAAAGGCTGCGTCATATTAAAAAAGATTTAACTCTTAGTGCTTTGAAGCTGAATAACTTCCACATTCATTAAAACTACAGGAGGAGGCAACTGCCAACTGTGAACAAGCCAAACATTCCTGCTTTCAATGTCAGTGTAAACGTGTTCAGTGCTGTAATGGCCGCTGTGCTTGAGAGTGTAAATCATAAATCATCTGCCAGCTTTGTCTATAATACCCCTTTCACGCCGAGGACTCAAGCAGGGTTGAACCAGGGTGGGTTGTGTGTATGAAAGGGTCACACCAGGGTCGGACCAGGGTCGGACCAGAGTCGGACCAGGGTCGGACCAGGGTCAGACCAGGGTCCATTTCGATGTGAATTGCACGGACCAGGGTCGCTAACAAACGGGGCGGGGCAAACCTATTCGGTTGCAAATGAGGGCGCACAGTCCGTGACGTAACTGTCACAGGTCGCCGTGGCTCATAAAAACAAACAGAGCGACGGCTTGAGGTGCGGGAGCTGCTGACCGTCCACTGAGCAAGAAAAAAGCGGTAGATGATGGGACAGAGAGAGACAACGTAGTGTAACGTTAAACAAACATAACAAGGCTGCTGAGGGAGACAGCCGCCGTTATGTTACATGGAAACACACCGTGTTAATAATAAACCGACCACCTCACGGTACCGCCAGCTGTACGCGCATCTGCTTTTAATGCATGTTTGCAGATCTTCTATTTGTAACGTTACCTTTTTAACTTTTTATCTTTCAAAATAAATCTGCTAAAAGATCCATCTGTCGCCTGTTCTCTCTGTTATAAAGTAACAAACCCAGCCCTGGTTCATTACATTATGGAGCTATTAGCAAACTAAATGAAATATAAAATCATTTTATTATGTTTGGACAAACTGTTACATTATTCAACAGCTGCCACATGTCCAGCTTTAGTAGGTCTACTACTTTATATGTAGTAAATCTTAGCTGGGATGGTGGAGTGAGTGAAATATACAGTTCAGTCTTCAGAAGTGTCTAATCCATTTATAAATGTAGCCTATATTATCATATTAGATAACACAATGTAGTCTGATATATGATAAATGGGTACTGTAGATGAATAGATGCTGTAAATCTGTATGTTGTCAGCATGTTTCTGCATACATAACAGTTCCATACATACAACATAGTTAAACAATTTATAAAGCTAAAAATGCTGTGTGTTCTATATGTACACTGTATCCCAAAACATGCATCATTCTGTGGCATTTTATGTTTTTGGTCAAATTGATGATGTCACTATCGTCCCCTCTCTCTGTAAACCTCCAGACCTGTAACACACCTTTGGTGGGAAAAGGGTATAAGATATGGACGCATCAGTACAGAATCCATACCAGATGCTGACCCACTAATTAATCCTAACCCCGTTGACAATGATGCAAATTCCCTACAAAATTACACCAAATCACATTACAAATAAATTTCAGTAAAACTTCGCCCAGTTGTGGCTAATCCAGCCGTGGGTGTACAGATGGAATGAAGTGGCCACTGAGTGTAACTGTCCTGAGTTTGAATGTTTGGATGGCTGGTTAGGTTACATTTACTATTGCTTCTCCCAAGCCTCCTCCAATCACCTGTACTATTTAGCACCTATTCAAGGTGAACTGATAATAAGCGTTTCTATGTTGTGTGCACCTGACCCAGTACTCAGCTTTTGTGCATCGTAGCTGGTTGTCATCGTATTGAGTCTATGCTGCACAGGCGAATAACTTTATGAATTTCCTAATTCTGAGGGATAGGAATGGATTATATTGGGTTTAGTAAAATACATGGATGCACCCATCCTCCTAGATACTGCAAACAATAGTGTGATTAAAATGTTGACCATGTGCCTCTAAATCCATGATGCTTTAATCTCCACTATAAGATCCTCCATTCTAGCCCCTGTTATCGGTATAATTGGACTAAATAAAAAACTAAAAACAAACATGCGTCATACCTGCTAATCTTGCGACCAGATTCTTCTGTTAGAGGCATTTCTCTTATCGATCTGAAAGGAGGGAAAAACATGACGTGATTTTATGCAAGTATTATGCAATATTTAATAGCACTGATGCTAAATTGGGTAAATCTTGAAAGTAATCTTTAAGTAAGAGGGGCATGTTGAAAAACGGAACAAAGATCTAGGACGTCTGTGATATGATGGTGTCATTGTTATTCATCATTACATAAGCAGCTGAGAAACATGCACTCTCACAACAGGAAGGAAAATCTAATAAAATAAAAAAATCACCCAAGATATGAGTGTTCTAAACTTCTAAAGTTGGGGTGATGAGTAGGGTAGATGAAGGCAGCATAGACAGAAATCATCTTTGGGAAAAATGTATTTGACATGTACCTTGACCTTTTAGTTTGGCCCATGTCCAATGCACTAACATGGAGGAGGCGGGACTTATGACCTATAGCCTACTGCAGCCAGCCACCAGGGGACGATCCAGATGTTTTGGCTTCACTTTTGGGGAGCGGTCATGTCATCCATCTTTATATAGGCTATATATTATGGTGTGTGCATCTCTGTGTCTGTCCGTCCACAGCTAATCTCATATAGTAGCTGACTGGACCCATCATCAAAAAAATGTTTGTGCTCATTTATGACTGTATGCTGAAGGACTTCTCTTGGTTGCAGTGATTCACACTTGAAAACACATTTGTTGACTGTCATTGACTGTATTGCTGGATGACAACCACTCCACCTGTCTTAATCTTTGCTACGGGGCAGGAAGAATCAATGAGTCTAAAAGATAATAGAAAAGATATCCGCACACTTAGATCTATGCAGTGTTTCACTTTATTCTAAGCTTTCGGTCTGTCAGACCTTCATCAGAGCATGCATGCAGCTTAAACATCAATGATCTGCTTTCAGCGAGCTGATGTCCAAATGTACGTAGATGATACGGTACTATACATACATGAAAAAAAACTGAAGAGGCTGCTCATAAACTTGAACGGATAATGGAAATTGTCACAAACTGGCTTGCATATTCTTACTTGCATCTTAATGTAAAATGCATGTTTTTTGTTAGTTATGTTATGTACCTCAACAACATTCAGTTTATGTATCAGATGAGAAGCTACAAGTGGTTTCCAGTTTCCTTGCTGTCATCAATTCTCTGCTTCAAAAAACAAGTTAAACCTAGTCACTATATTTTTAGCATCATTGGGAAAAAATCCCACAATAATCTTTCAGCATATTATAATTCAAGTGTTCTGAGAGAAAACTAGACTTCTGCTCCGCCTCACGGCTCTGTTTTCAGGCTTTAGAAAATCTAGCCTGTGACAGGAGACTTTGACCAATCACCGGTCATTTCATAGAAAGAGCGTTCCTATTTAGCGTTCCTATTGGCTGTGCTCCGGCTTGTGGGCGGTGCTTGGTATTCCCTGAAGAAATCTCAACATGGCTGCCGGGTCACAAACTTTCTAATTTTACAGCTAAACAGTACACTACAAGATGATTCTGAGAACATCTGAGGAGAGAAATAGGCATTAACTTAACAGAATATTGATTCATATTTGATCAGCGCTGCCTAGTTTGATCGGAGTTTGTTGAGTCTGGAAATCTCAAGCCTTGGGCTAAGAACGGCAGAGATCCCAGCTCAATATTCTTCAAGTTCAATTTTAATGGTGTCAGAAAGTCAACACAGGTTACTCAAATGAATCACATAATGCTGTACAAGTATTTTGCAAAAAGCAGAGTTTTCATGGTGTTTAATATCAACAGACATAAACACAACCAAAACCCGAGCAGGTCCGGACACGTCTGTCCGGACGCAACTGCCCGCGGTCTTTAGATCATAACCTTATATACTTGGGACAAAGAACTCACCCCTCTTTTCCTGTCATCATAAATCGTAGTATTCCTCAATTCTACTGGTCTCTGTCTTACTAATCAGCATATACCCTCTACCATACATATGATCTTGGTCCCTCCTCTACCATACATATGATCTTGGTACCTCCTCTACCAGATTCCCTGTTTTGGGCCCCCTGCAGCTGCAAAGTTGCTTGGATCAGCATTACATCACTAGAGCTGTGAGTTACAGTGGCCAGTGTGAGTATTACAGCACTGGGATCAATACAGCAGCACTATGATTGTATGCTGTTTCAGTAGTAAAAACAGTGTTATAGGATTAATACTTTTATCATTGTTTATCACGTTTTTATATAGTTTAAAAGGGATTGCTTCCTCATTCCTCCCTTTGGGACTATAAGGTCCCACATAATAAAATACTACGTGTAAGTGTAAGCATGCGACATCATACATCAATTGGGTTAAAACACAACTGAGGATACTTAGCACCTTGCCAAGGTTTATGTAGTTACTCTAAGGAAAATATATAAGTCATACATTGAATATAAGAATATATCGTATAAGAATAAAATGTGAATAATTATCTAAGTTACTCAAAAAGTCCATTGCGAAAGGGATGTTGCTCTTGAAAAGCAAACAGTGACACACACATGATGACAGTGTAGTTGGTAGAAAGTCTCTTGATCAGCGAGGAGGACATTTACGTTTATGTCTCCATTGCCTCCTCTTCTTTTTGGAGGGGTTACTTTAATGTCCTGTACAGCTTGTGTCAATGACAAACTGCGGAATTTAGGGATCATCCAGAGATCTAGAGTCCATGATGAGCCGAATGAGTTCACGTGCCAGGGCTGTTCCCGACAAGTAGTGTCTGAGGGTGGGGGCCTCCGTAATGCCATTTTCATCTAATACTATAGCAACCATGTATGGAGACAAAGGGAATGAGTTCATTTAGGTCTGGGGCATTATTTTCCAGGGCCAGGGCTGTCAACAGATGCAGTGCGGGTAACTGGCACTGGTGTAGACATGCGTTGGGACAGGAATATGACTGACGTATGGTAATTGTGTCAAGATAAACTACTTCCTGAGTCATAAGGCCATGTACGGTGTTTACAGTAACTTATTTCTATCATAAGGAGTCCGGGGATCAAATGGAACAATTTTCTTTGGCTTAAAATTTGGCCTGATGCGGGTACATTTTACGTCTATTATCATATAAAAGGGGGTTCCAAATCAGTGGCGGGAAGTCTAAGAGTTCAGTCTGAACTGTCGACTACTTACAGTAACTCCCACTCATTTCCTATAACCTATGAGCATTAGCTCCTGACATGGTGTATCTCAGGCGTCGGTAATGTGTCAACACTGTCTCTGTTCTGAATACTTCTGCTTTTAACTGAGCTATCTCTACTGTCGACTCAGCTATGGTAGTCTCCTGGGTCTGAATCTGCCTGCGGAGTACGCTATTGGCAGTTTCCTGAAACTTAACGGTGTCGGTGAGGACTCTGTTGTCAGTCGTCAGTTTCATAACCTCAAAGGTCAAGTTAGTCATTCGTTGGTATTTTCTTATTCTAGCGTATCTACTCTTGTCGTACTTCATCTGTCTAGCGCGTAGGGTGTGCACTATACCTCGTAATGGGTATTTCAGCTGGTATTTCAGCCTTCTGTATTTGTTAACGGGCAAGTTGCATAGGGCAATTTGGAGCGTTTTGCGGGTAATAGTTTGGGGCCAGCCTTCATCAACGTCAAGAGCCTCAAGAAGCTTGATGATGGCCTCAGATGCAAAGGGTGATTCCTCTGGAGGCGGGGTCGGCACGTCCCTCTCTCGGTTGTCGGTTGGACGAGATGATGACACCGGCTGAGAAGTTAACGGCTGCGGTTCAGCTGGGCTGTAGTCCTCGTCCTCGTTGCCTTCAGGTGAGAAGCCATGCACTGACACCGTGTCCAGCGGCCAGCACTCATAGCTTGAGTTGTCCGAGCTCCCCGACTGGACAGAATATGTGGAATTCTGACCAGGCGGTCTGTTGGGAGGAGTTGAGCATTCCTGGGCCTCTAGGTACTGCCAGGATGGTTCTCCGTCAACTTTGACTGCTGTGGGTGACGTCATGAAGACCACTTTAACGTATACCGGATCTCTCTTTCCTTTTTCTTCTCCTTCTCCTTCTCATCCTCCTGTAATGATTCAACCTGAGCATAGATACTCCTTTGCACATTAGTCATTTGTTTCATGTAGAGTTACATATTTATCATAAAAACATCCCATGAGGGGCCTTTGGCATGTATGTTATACAGGCGTAAGCATGGGTCGACCCGTAAGCAGTTTATGCAGCGTAAGCTTGAGGTCTTATGCGCAGATCCTCTGTTTGCCATTAGTGCAAGCGTTAGTGTAGCTTCCCAAGTTAACTCCGTGCACATGCATATTGTTAGTAGCTTGCTTTTCAGCACATCATTCGCTCTCTTCAACCATTCCATCAACCATTCCTTGAACATTGTTTTTTACTGTTCCCGTTGTCTGAGTTGATTTATACCAAATCTAGGAATGATCTCTGCACAAGAACTTTGTTACAGTGTTGGCATCTTTATCTGGCTGGTATTGCTTCTACCCATCTACTGAACCTGTCTTTCACCACTGACATGCATCTATTGCCTCCTACAGGTTTGAGTATATCTACAAAAATACTTTGTCAGGTGTTGGAATGATCCTTTAGGAGTGGGTATGTGTCCTGCTGGAGTGGTAATACCTCATCTCATGTTACTTTTTAAAGCATATTTTGCATCAGCTGATGGCTGCATCGACAATTTGGAGAAATTTAGAGCCCAGAAATTTTATTTAATTCTATTTCGATTTTTTCCTCATTACGATTTTCCTCATTACTTCCCCCCTTGTCACATGGGCAAACCCATGTGCATCCTGAATCATAAGGTGCAAGAGAATAAAGGGCTCTAATAGGAGGCCTTCATGATTTCTACACAGGTCTTTCACATTAGTTGACACCCCCCTTGACACCCAAAGATCCCTTTCGGTTGGTGAGACAGTGTTTTGTAGGTCGCGTAGATCAGTTTCCGTGACCTTGTCTTCAAGGCAGCATTCAAACACGGGATACTTTTTCCTGGTGCCGATGTTATTTAGGATTAGAATAGATGTGGGGAAGGCCAAAGCCGCTACTTGGGCAGTTACATCGGTTTTGTTAATATATTTCGTAATAAATGATTAGTCTTTTCTGTGTTTTTTACGATTACAATTTGTTACGATTTCATCATGGCCAGTAAAAGGAACTGGATTTGTGTATGGTGTTGAATAGGCGAGCCATCTGTTTTAATGAACTCACAACTTTTCCCACACTGCTCTAAACAAATAGCATACTCCATGGGCGTATGCCGAATCAGTGTATATATCAACTTCTTTACCTGCCGCAAGGGTGTAGGCTTGAGTTAGAGCTTTTAGTTTTGCTAACTGAGCTAAGCATGGTCGATCACATAGGGCACTTTCTAGCATATGGCAATTGTCGGATGTCATTTGAACTATAGAGTAGTGTCATGTCCATCTCTGTAACAGGATCCATCTACAAACAGAACCATATCAGGTGATTATAATGGGTTAGACTGTAGGTCCTGTCTTAGTTTGTGTCACCTCTGTGTATCCACAAACGTTTTTCAGCATCTGTTACCCTATCTTGAGCTAATATTAGGGAATTAAGATTGGTTAGGGGTGCACAGTCATCTGCTATGAGTATCGGGGCTATTATGCAGCCCAGTGCTGCCTGTTTAGCAGCTTCATCTGCCAAATTATTTCCTTTAGCTATCAAAGAGTTGGTCTTTTGATGTGCGTGACATTTGATTATTGCTAGAAGATGGGAAATGGCTTCTCCATGCGTTAACGGAGTGCTGTCTGCTCTGAAGAATCCTCACTGTTTCCAAATGTTAGCATGAACATGACAAACTCCGTAAGCGTAGGCAGAGTCTGTATAAACTTTAAGACGTTTACCAGCGGTCAAGGTACAGGCGGCTGCAAGAGCTTTGATTTCAGCTAATTGAGCAGAGCAGGGCTGATCAACCCGGCGGGACTGCAATGTGGTAAAGGTACCATCTTGGTCATTCAATTACTCTACGCCGCACCCTGCGCGGGTTCCGGTCGCGTCACGAGAATATGAGCCATCTACAAACAATGTAAGATCGGCTGTGATCGGCTGATTGTGAAAGTCTTTTCGTGCTCGGATAAATTTCTCTGTTGTTTGTACACAATCGTGTGGTGTACCATCTACTGGCAAAACCATCTTTGTTGCGGGGTTTACTGTGTAACATCGTTGGATGATGAGCTCTGGGGCGGAGAGTATTATCTCATATCCGGTGCGTCTAGCTTGCGTCAAAACAAATCGAAGACTTGTGAGTAGTGCATGTAATTGATGTGACGTATACAGAACCACTGCGTGTCCCATAGTGAGTGATGAAGCTTTTTGGTACGCAAATACAGCTGCTGCCAGTCCCTGGTAGCAGGGTGGCAAACCAGTTTCAATGTTATCAAGTTTAGTGCTGTAGTAAGCTAATGGCTGTTGGTGTATTCTGCATTAGTACAGCGCATGCGTATCCAGCTCTCTCTGTTACGTAGAGGTGGAACGGCTTTGTGTAATCTGGGTTTCCCAGTGCCGGTGCAGTTTGCATGTCATTTTTCAACGCTTGAAAGGCACCCAGAGCCTCTTCCGTCCATGTGAGATGGGCAGTTATTTATTTGGCCAGCTGCTTTTATTAAAGCTCTTAAAGGTGTTGTTTTTATCGCATAGTCACATATCCAGGGCCTGCTAAACCCAGTCATTCCCAAAAAGGACAACATTTGTCCTACAGTGTTAGGTTGTGGAGCTTTTGTTATAGTTTCCACTTGTGATGGCGAAATGTGCCTTTTTTCCCCACTTAGTTGTCTGCCAAGATATTCTACCGTCTGCTGGCAGAACTGAAGTTTTATCCCTACTTACTTTATGTCCTCCTTCTGCCAGTGTAGTTAGCACTGCGATGGAGTCAGTCTCACATTGAGCTTTTGAGGGGCTGCATATTAACAAATCATCAGCGTATTGTAAGATGGTACTTGGGACATCTAGATTTTGAAGGTCCTCCATCAACACGCAGTTGAACAATGTGGGGCTTTCACAGAAACCTTGTGGTAATCTTGTGTATGTGTATTGTTGTCCTTCGTACGTGAAGGCAAACAGGTGCCTTGAGTCTGGGTGTACTGGTACGCTGAAAAAAGCAGAGCAGAGGTCAATTACAGTATACCATCTTGCTTCAGGTGGGATGTTAGAGAGCAGAGTGTGTGGATCGGGAACAATAGGTACTTCAGCATTTATAATAGCATTAATTGCCCTTAGATCATGTACCAATCGGTAATCTTTGGAATGTGTTTTCTTTATAGGAAAAATTGGGGTATTGCCCAGACTATTGGTTCTAACCAATACTCCTGCTTTTACCAACCCCTCAATGGTAGGTCGTATTCCTGCAATGGCATGTGGTAAAAGTGGATACTGCTTTTGGCAGGGCAACTTGGCCCCTGTTTTTATCTTAAATTTAGCTGGTGCTGCTGATTTTACAAAACCCACGTCAGTTTTGTGTTGTGACCATAGGTGCGCTGGATCTTGATCCAACAAATGTTCTTGTTCTGTTGTTACTGACATCTGTGTTTTAGGTCTGTTTTCCAACAGGACTTTCCTGTTTCTTCTTTCCATCTGCGCTGGAAAGCGTGTAGAAATTTGGTTGGACATTGTTCATCTCCCAGTGTTTCTCCTTCCAGTTTGGACATTTCCATTTTCTCAGCGTATTGGCTTCTTAGTTGCTCCCATAACTTTGTTCGGAATCCATCGAATCCCACTTTGTCCGCCGTATGTCCTGTCACAGCTCTAGTCAGTCCTGCACCGTTGAGTACTTCATCTGTGATGGTTCTTACAGACACATGCATCAGCAGAGCCTTGAGGTCTCCTAGGGCTAGTCGTATTCCAACCGTACTTTCTTCCACAGCTGTTATCCACTTGTTAGCTCCTCCAGTGAGATCTGGCAGTCTATTGGCCAAGCCAATCATGTCCATAAAAGACCAGAGCACGTACACTTCGCCACCTGTTTTGTCCAGTATTGGGCATATTCTCACCTGTGCCTGTTCCTCTTGTCCTTCTTGAAGCCAGCGTAGTGGAATCGATCTTGCGACTGTGTTAGTGGGTCGCGAGGATATGATTGGTTTCGGGTTCGTAGAGCGTGTTGTTCTTGGCGTTCTCTATCACGAGCCGCACGCTTTCCGTCCTCGTATGTTTTCATCATGTCATTGATCTCTGCTGTTGTGCGGTCCATCTGATTATTGATGTCCTCTATTCTGTTGCTTCTGTCTCTTCCCAATCTCTGATATCGTAGGCTGGCGGCCTCTGCCTCCTCCAGGTAGACATGGCCTGTAATAGCCCTGGGGAAGGGCTCAGTCTGCCCGTCTGGGGACCTGGGGGCGGGACATGAAGATTCTTTGGGTCGTGTGGCAGCTTCTTCGTCACGGAGGGAGCCTGCGTCGTGTTCACGTAGTGCCCTGGGCACATTGGGGGTGCTGTGTGATCGTCGCTCCTGTTTTTTAGTCTTTTCGTAGAGGGACTCGTCTTCATTATCTTCGTAGCTTTTTCCCATCACACGTCGGCGGGAAGTTTCCAGGTACTTTGCTTCTCGTCGTGACTGTTCAAGGAGTTGGCGGCGCTCTGCGCTTTTGTTGTCTCTTGATGATCTGCGGGATCTGGTTTTCTGCTGCCTAAGTGATTTATATTGCTGTCTGTCACTTTTTTGGAACTGGTCCAAGCCTGATGTATCTTCATCAGTAGTGGGTTCTGATTCTGACTCCGTGGTATCTTCTCTAGTCGCCTCCCTTTCTATGCTTCTGCTGGTTCTAGGGGATGGTCTGCCATCGCTTCCATCGTTGTCATCATTCTTTCATAGTTTAAGTTTCATGGTGAATTTTCCGGACATGTTTCCTGCCATATTCATCTCCCCTACTGTGTCACTGTCTTCGCAATCTGGGTTCGGTGTCCTCACGGGGTACAGTCCTTTTACTTGACTTTTTTTTTTTTTTTTTTTTTTGTAAGGAGGAGGATGCTCGGGCAAGGGCGGTGCTGTGGGGGTCACTTTTGTTCTTCCTCTTTTATTTTAGCGTCATTTATCTTTTGTAGCTTTCTTGTTTAAACCAGCTTAGCACCTGCCTCTCTTTCGTCCGTTAGTTCTTTTGTTTTTCTTTTTTCTTATTATCTTGGGTCTCTTTGTTTCTAATTTGTGTTTCCACCTCTTCACAACGTGCCATTTCGAAACTTCCTTCCTTAGGCCAGCGGGAGTTACCTGCTGTCCTCCTATACCACTTAGTCATGCACTGGTGAATACACCGTTTGTGACTCGGATGACGTGATATAATCGGTTCTACCGGATTTTTTCTGAGCTATATGGTTTTCCCTGCTCGGTCCCCATGAAGCCTTGTGTATCCTGTGATGCCAGGGCTTATGAAGGTATTTAAAAGGTTTTATTCAAAAGGGGGAAATGCCCAAAATAAATTCTTGCACTTCCCTTAATATATAGTTTATTAGTATCTGTTACTCTTTCTGGGAATGTGGGCTTTTATTAGCAGAGTTTAGTTAGATTTTATTTCAACTTTCTCTGAGAAAGGTCACCACGGTAACCGATCTTATTATTATATATGTATCTATTAGGGTTTTTTATTTATTATTATCATTATTATTATTATATATTTCTATTCTTTTCCGAGGGTCATACGGGTACTGCAGTTACACAACTCCACTTTATTTGTCCTGGTTTATAGTTATTTATCTTATGTGTATGCGTTTATCGTAACCAGGCTCATTTCAGTGGCTCATCGTTTCATTCTTTTTACTGTATCTCCCGGAAATCCCTCTTTTGCAGAGAAAACAAGCGTCCACTCCTACCGGCCGTGTCATCACGCCCAACGGCGTGAGTGACAACAGTGTTCCAGAGAGGGTGCGCTTCGATCTCTGATCCAGAGAAATTCCCACAATCAACAGCTTATGTTTCCCCCACAGAATATACTACGCCCGCCGTGTAATTAGTTTTCTATTTCTGCAGTCACCGGGTGGATCAGTCTGCTCAATTTTTATTTCTTTAAATACTTTTTATTTATTATATAGTCAGTTTTATAAACGGTACTCTTATTTTATTTCTTTAAATACTTGTTTTATTTATTATCTAGTCAGTTTTATAAACAGTACTTTTATTTTATAATGTTATCTTATATTACTTTACTATCTTCCAATTTATTATTCTCTTTTCCTTCTTTTAATGCTATTTTCTCAGTGTTTATTCTACTACACGAGTTATATTCCTCACACTCTATGTTTTACACAAGACAGAGAGGGTGAACAAATGGGAGAGGACATGAAGCAGGGAGTAGGATGAAAAAAAAGGTGGGGGCTTGTACAAGAGGCGGAGGATTGCCCAGGGGGACAGAGGGTGGGGGCTTTGTAAAGAGGCCCAAGGGGAGAGGAGGGTGCAGCAGGGAGGGCTGGAGTGAGAAAAAGAAAAAAGGGGGGGGCTATGAACAAAGGAAAGTTGATAGAAAGATGGTTTAAAGTATATTTGTACAGATTATTTACAGTGATCACGTTTTGTTTTTTTTCTCTAGTAGTTATCTACCCGTTCAGTCCGTTGCTTGATCTGACAAAATCCTAGAAATGGCCAGAACTTATGCAGAAAAAAGAACGCGGTATCCGCAGAAACTATCTACTCTTTAGCTCAAACAGGCTAATCAATAAAATCAAACTGTACTAGTTATCTACCCGTTCAGTCCGTTGCTTGATCTGACAGAATCCTGGAAATGGCCAGAACTCATGCAGAAAAAAGAACGCGGTATCCGCAGAAACTATCTACTCTTTAGCTCAAACAGGCTAATCAATAAAATCAAACTGTACTAGTTATCTACCCGTTCAGTCCGTTGCTTGATCTGACAGAATCCTGGAAATGGCCAGAACTCATGCAGAAAAAAGAACGCGGTATCCGCAGAAACTATCTACTCTTTAGCTCAAACAGGCTAATCAATAAAATCAAACTGTACTAGTTATCTACCCGTTCAGTCCGTTGCTTGATCTGACAGAATCCTGGAAATGGCCAGAACTCATGCAGAAAAAAGAACGCGGTATCCGCAGAAACTATGTGGCTTATTCACTTACTTTCTATCTACTCTTAGCTCAAACAGGCTAATCAATAAAACCAAACTTTATTTAAATACCATAACTATATTATAACAACAATAACAACACAAATGCAATATACAAGCCCTTCTTACCTTTAAACAACCTGTCAATATCCCCAATCTATTTATCTTTACCCTCACTCAACCTATTCTCTAATAGGCTCAAATTATATTCCATTAATTATTTACTTTCAACATTCATTCCTCCATACTTTCCACACCATAGTAAATTATAAAACACAAAGCGCATGCATTTGCAATGGACTTGTTTTTAGCCAGTGAGATTAGTTTATACTTTAGACAATTTATGTGTGATTTGTTTATTTAAGTGTTATCAATTTTAACTTAAATAGGTTCTTTTGGTAGAATGCTGCAGAGGTACCTTTAAAAACCCGGGTGGATCATCGCTCACACCGAAACACACAGTCAAAGATATAAGAAAAAGCTCTTTTTACCTTTTTAGTGGCCACAAAACTGGTGTGTTTCGGTGCAGGCGTGGTTTCCAGGTCCTCAGGTCCCCGGCAGCTCCGACCCTCCTGGTTTCTAGCTCGCCAAATGTTGAGTCTGGAAATCTCAAGCCTTGGGCTAAGAACGGCAGAGATCCCAGCTCAATATTCTTCAAGTTCAATTTTAATGGTGTCAGAAAGTCAACACAGGTTACTCAAATGAATCACATAATGCTGTACAAGTATTTTGCAAAAAGCAGAGTTTTCATGGTGTTTAATATCAACAGACATAAACACAACCAAAACCCGAGCAGGTCCGGACACGTCTGTCCGGACGCAACTGCCCGCGGTCTTTAGATCATAACCTTATATACTTGGGACAAAGAACTCACCCCTCTTTTCCTGTCATCATAAATCGTAGTATTCCTCAATTCTACTGGTCTCTGTCTTACTAATCAGCATATACCCTCTACCATACATATGATCTTGGTCCCTCCTCTACCATACATATGATCTTGGTACCTCCTCTACCAGATTCCCTGTTTTGGGCCCCCTGCAGCTGCAAAGTTGCTTGGATCAGCATTACATCACTAGAGCTGTGAGTTACAGTGGCCAGTGTGAGTATTACAGCACTGGGATCAATACAGCAGCACTATGATTGTATGCTGTTTCAGTAGTAAAAACAGTGTTATAGGATTAATACTTTTATCATTGTTTATCACGTTTTTATATAGTTTAAAAAGGATTGCTTCCTCAAGTTCACGAGTGATTGACAGCCGGCTCTCATTGACGGCAGCTGGACGGCAGACTCCAGATCAGCTCTGATTGGTTGTTTTCCTCCGGTCTGTGAAACCCTGCAGACACCGGAGGACACCGGAGAACACAGAGGAACATGATTATTTTCAGATTACCTGTCTCATGCACTACTGTGAGTATATTGTGACTGTTTTGTAAAAATAACTTTTTTTAATAATATTTGCTTTTTTTTGCTTTTACATTTCTACCCACTGCAGCTTTAAGCAAGTTTTAGATAATAGTAACAATTTTAGATTTATTCTAAAATACCTGACATCTGAAGCTACTGAGTTTTATTTCCATGCTGTGATTTTCTCGCATATAATACTTTATAACCACTTGGTCTCTTTACGCTGATACAATAATACAGCCTGTACATCCATCCATAACCACTTATCCTATTCAGGATCGTGGGGGCTGGAGCCGTTCCCAGCTGATATTGGGTGAACCCTGGACAGGTCTCCAGACTATCACAGGGCTGACACATATAGACAGACAACCATTCACACTTACATTCACACCTACGGGACATTTAGAGTCAACAATGAACCTAACCTGCATGTCTTTGGACTGTGGGAGGAAACCTGAGAACCTGGAGAAAACCCACGCTATCACGGGGATAACATGCTAACTCCACACAGAAGGGCCCCAAGACAGGTTTGTAACCTGTGACCCCTCCAATAACAACTAACCACTACATTAACAGTGTTTACCTGAGGAGGAACCAGAGGCTGGGTGCTACGCTTTGGCGATGCCGGCGTTATCAGTTGTAACCGCCGTATAAGAGCAGTGCAGAGCGGCGGCCGTTAGCTAGCCAGTGAGGCACGCTCACATGTACTAACGTGCACTAAAAGCATGCACGGCCGGCCCAGCGATGTCAACAAAGCACGGGGAAGCTCTGATCATTACACACACTGAGGGAGAGAGACTTCATTCTCTGCTTAGGTAGACATTACTCCTCTATATCTTTACATAGACAATAGTTGTTGATGATATATTAATGCTCTGAATATCAAATTTAGCATCTTTAAAGATATGGATGATGAGATTCATCTGTTCCAAATTGCTGCTGTCACTGACAGACATTTAAACACAGCACTCTGTCTAGCTACACCAGAGGATTTTTCCTGTGGCAGGGATGCACCAATATATTGGCTGAACATCGGTATTGGCCGAGATTCGCCTCATTGACTGCCAGCCTAGAATAGGGTGACCATATTTTCAAACCCCCAAACCGATTTGTTAGTGACTGTTGAAAACCAGGACACTTGAGTGTTTTACAGATATTTATCGGGACTCGGGACACATCAGCTTGAAACCGGGACTGTCCCGGACAAACCGGGACTGTCCCAGACAAACCGGGACGTCTGGTCACTGTAGCCTAGAAGCCTGTCAGTCCGACGAGGAGCGACGCAGCACCCAGTAGGTTACAGTGGGAACATCCTCCATGCCGTGCAGCAGTCCGTCCCCCACAACGGGATCCAGTCACGGGGGAGCAGAGTGCAGCAGCACGTCAGGACCGCCGCATCGTAGTCCCGCGGCCCTAGCCGTGGAGGCAGCGAGGCCGGAGGCTGCACCAGCAGAGCGGAGCTCTCCATCTCCATCCGTTCCCCGACGGCGTTCTGCCGCTACTAGTCCGCCAGATAATCGATCGCAGATAGCGTCGTTCTCTCGGACTGATAAAAAATAAAAATGCTAAAATGTGTCACCAAATATACTCAGGTGGCCGTTATATACGGGCGGCCCGTCCAAGTAAAGTCTATGTGTGAGAAACACTTTTACATTTACATTTAATTTATGTTTCACAGAACTAATCTTCTTGGCTGTGTAACTACTGAAACATTCTTCTCATTGAGTAGGTAGATGTATAACAGCTGAAAAGGCTTTTTTTCAAAATAATGTGTGAAAGAAGATAATTTCAGAAATCTGTCTGATTGAATTTGTGCTCATTCAGAGACAGTTTAATGAAATGCTGAATGACTTTAAAACAGCTCAGTTATTGTTTCATAATGAAGAGGTCTTTGTTTCTGTGGCACAAAAGGGGAATAAATCACAGCAAAAACTAAATAAAGAAAAACGTCGGTATCGGCCACATTGTTATTCTAAACATCGGTATCGGCCGAGAACTTTGCGATCCCTAGTGGCGAGCATCAGGTCACTGTCCAGAGCAGGAGGTGTAAAGGCTTTAGGTTGTGGTATGTTATTAAGTGACAGAAAGCAGCAACACAATTTATTATGTTTGGGAGGTAGTGAAGTAGCGTTCCAGTTCTAACCACTCAGCTAAGCTTTTTCTCAAATCCAAAACTGTATCTTTGGCCAGATACACAGCAAAAAGACAGAATTACATGTTTTACATGTGTGCTTTAGTAAAAATGACATTTAATTGCTGGCCTTCCTTCCGCCTGGCTAACCTCTCCCAAAGCCACAACAATAGCAATAATTCAGAAAGCACATTAACACACTCAGATTACAGGTTACGTAATCAGAGTAAGTGATTTTTCTAAACAGGCACACATCACCTTTTGTTGCTGTCAGCTTAAAACAGAGCTTTGTTTATTAGGACGGCTCCGTCCTGACTCCACATCAACAAGCAGGTCAAGGATGGATATATACTGGTGTCATTGTTCTGGTACTGGTCGGTGTTTCACTGTTTGTCTCTTCGCTGCCTCCGTACACGTGTGTGTTTGTTTATGTCTGTGCCGGTGGGTGAGCACTGCTGGCGTCTCCTGACTGCCGCTTCTCCCTCTGTCAGCTGTCTTTCCTCTCGTTTTGTTGCTGTTTCTTCACTGTTCTCCTGAGTTTTGTTGTGTTCCGTCTCGTTCCCACTCTTGTTCTCCGTCTTTTGGTTTTTCCCTCTGCTCCCGTTCGCTCCACTCTCCTCGCCAGCTAGCCGGTTAGCTTAGCTGCTAACTCGCTAGCGGAGCTGCCCTGCATGTTTCTCTGTCCCCCTCAACTCCTCCTGGACAACTGGTTCCCACAGGTTCCCACAGTTGTTTTGTCCCTCCATTACCTCCTCCCCTCCCCTCCCCTACTCTCGCTGTCAACTCCTCCGCCTCAGGAAAAACTACAGACTATCCTCCACTGCTCTCTCCTCTGCTCAATCTGCTGGAATCCTCATCTGTAAACGCTACCTTCACCGTGGCCCCAAACATAACCATCATCTCCAGTCATCCATTACCCCCACCACCCCGACTTACAACATCCAAACCATTCACCTCCGCCACCCCCCCCCCCCTCCACTGGACCCCGCCGCACTGTGAACCTGGCCAACCTCAAACCTCTCCAGCGTTTCCCCATCACACCACCCTCCCACTCATCCAACTTTGCCCTCCTCAACACCCGTTCACTTAACAACAAAGCCCCCATCCTCAACGAACTCATCCTGGACAATTCACTGGACTTCCTCCTGCTCACTGAAACCTGGCAACAACCCAATGATTTCTTCTCCCTCAACCAAGCATCCCCCCCAACTTCAGCTACCTCTGTAAACCCCGCCCCTCCCGTCGTGGAGGGGGCCTCGCAGTATAATTCAACAGGAACCTCAGGACCACCGAACTCACTTTCCCTACAGTCACATCATTCGAATCCCTCGCCTTCAAAACCTGCTCCACCACAGTCATTCTCATCTACCGCCCACCTAAACCAAATTCATCCTTCCTCTCCGATCTGTCTGAACTCCTCACCCTAGCATCATCCTTCCCCTTACCCCTACTGCTACTGGGCGACTTCAACAACCACATGGACTCCCCCACCTGTAAACTTGCCTCTGATTTCTCCACTCTACTGGACAACTTCAACCTCACCCAGCACATCACCTTCCCCACACACAATAAAGGCCATATTCTGGATCTCGTCTGCTCTGCCAACATCCCGGTTCTGAACATCCACCCATCCCCCTTTCCCCTTTCTGATCACAAACTCATCCAATTCACAATCCCGTCCCCATCACCCTGTCTGCAACTCCCCAGAGTCATCTCATTCCGCAACACCAAGTCCATTGATCCCCTCCATCTCTCCGACCTGCTATCTACTGCCCTCCACCTGGACCCACCATCCACCTCACCTGATGATCTCACCAACCACCTCAACTCCACCCTGTCTGCCTCCCTCAACTCACTGGCCCCCCTGAGAACCAAAACTGTTTCGTTCAACACCTCCTCCCCCTGGTTCACACCCCACCTCAGAAAGCTCAAACAGACCGGCCGCCAACTTGAACACCTCTGGAGAAAATCAACACTCACTGTTCACCTCGAAGTCTATAAATCTCACCTCATCACCTACAAAGACGCCATCACTGCTGCCAAATCTGACTACTTCTCCACCATCATCAATGACCCCACCCGTAACCCCCGAACCCTCTTCTCCACTGTCAACACTCTCCTCAAGCCTCGTGCCAACACCCTCTCTGACCCCTCACCCGATCTATGTAACTCATTCCTTCAGTTTTTCAGCGACAAAATCACCACCATCAACAACTCACTGCTCCCCGTGTCTGACCCAGCAGCAACCACACCGACCCCTTTTCTCTCCATCCCTCTGGACCCCCTGACCCCTCCCCCCCAGCACCGCCTCTCCCGGTTCGACCCTGTTGACTCAGCAACCATTGCCAAACTCATCAGCACATCTAAACCCACCACCTGCTCCCTTGACCCCCTCTCCACTCCCCTGCTGAAGTCCTGCCTCCCTGTCCTATGCCCCTACCTCACCGACCTCTTCAACTCCTCACTGTCCCATGGAACTGTCCCCTCAGCCTTCAAAACTGCTGCTGTCACCCCCACACTCAAGAAACCTGGTCTGGACCCCTCCTGTCTAAATCACTACCACCCTATCTCCAACCTCCCCTTCCTCTCCAAAACCCTTGAACGCCTCGTCTCCACCCAACTTCAATCCCACCTGCATTCCAACAACTTGTTTGAACCACTCCAATCTGGCTTTCGCCCCCTCCACAGCACAGAAACTGCACTCCTCCAAGTCCTCAATCACCTCCTCACCTCTGCTGACACCGGAGCCCTCAACATCCTCATCCTCCTGGACCTGAGTGCAGCCTTCGATACAGTATGTCACAACATTCTTCTCACCAGACTCCAAGACATCGGTATCGAAGGTACTGCACTCAGCTGGCTCCGGTCATACCTCACCAACAGATCTCATGTCATCTCCCTTCACAACAACTCCTCTGCCACATCCACAGTCACACAAGGTGCCCCCCAAGGCTCTGTACTCGGTCCACTCCTGTTCATAATCTACATATTCCCCCTCGGTCAGATCCTACGCTACTTCAACCTGGACTTCCACTGCTATACAGACGACACTCAGATCTACCTCAGCACCAACACCCCCCACAACCCTCCGCTCTCCCACATCAACTCCTGCCTCTCTGCAATTAAAACCTGGATGCAACAGAATTTTCTTAAACTAAACAGTGACAAAACAGAACTCCTCCTCATCGGCTCCAAATCCACCCTCACCAAAACCAACAACCTCACACTCAACATCGATGGCACTTCTGTTTCCCCCTCCCCCCAGGCACGCAACCTTGGCGTGATATTTGACTCCACCCTCTCCCTCGAGCCCCACATCCGCCACCTGGTCAAAATATCCTTCTTCCACCTACGCAATATTGCAAAGATCCGTCCCTCCCTCACACCCCCTGCAGCAGAAAAACTCATCCTCGCCTTCATCTCCTCCCGCCTCGATTATTGCAACTCTCTCCTCTATGGCATCAGCAACACCTCCATCAATAAACTCCAACTGGTCCAGAATGCAGCTGCCCGACTACTCACCCACACCAAATCATGGCATCACATCACCCCAGTCCTGAAAGACCTTCACTGGCTCCCCGTCTCCCACCGGATCACGTACAAAATCCTGACCCTCACCTACAAAGCCCTCCACCAACTTGCCCCCCCCTATCTCTCTGACCTCCTCTCCCACTACCAACCTCAACGGTCCCTCAGATCCACCTCAGCTGGTCTACTCTCCACCCCCAAGTCCAACCTCCGCAGCTTTGGGGACAGAGCATTCTCCAGGGCAGCTCCCAAGCTCTGGAACTCACTCCCCAACCTCATCAGAGACTCCGAATCCCTCACCATATTCCAGTCCCTCCTCAAAACACATCTTTTCTCCTCTGCTTACCTGTAGCCCCCCCCCCCCCCCATTTGTCTGTGTGTATGTATGAGAGTGTGCCTGTGTACGTTGCCTGTTTTTGTCGTTCGTCTCCTGTCTGTCTCACACCGTTTTCCCCCCAAATATGTTAAGCGTCTTTGAGATCCTTAAAAAGCGCTATATAAGTTTAATATATTATTATTATTATTATTATTATGTCTCATGTGACACACGATTTTAAATGCAGAGATGTGGTGTGATCGAAACAACAGCAGTATCCCAGAAACAATCATTTCTTGTTAATATCTATTCACGTTGGAAACAATTTCACAATAGATTAGAGTTGGAATATTTGGAGATTAGAAGAAGTCTGTTCTCATCAAGAGAAACGTGGAATAATTTAATCAACATCAAACCAAACTAAGTTATGGAGGACTGAACAGGGGCCTGAACACGGCTCTTTTTTGCCCTGTAGTTTGAAAATTCAGTTGTTGAAAATATGTTTACCCGGATAAATTCTGGCTTTATGCGTAAATATTTTGTCTCTCATTAGTTGCAGATAGAAGCTCTTTGGGAGCATCAAACTGATGTTATCCCTAGATCAGAATAAATAATAACATTACATCATCATGACAGAAGCCAGAAGAGGGAAAATCCTTTTACTTCCTTACAACTAAATGCATCAGTGTGCTAATTTCATAACTGGGTTCCATGATGAAATCTGACTTTTCAGATAAAAACAATCCTCCCAAACCAGTCAGGAGGGAAATCTTCAGGACAACTGACACGTCTTTGACTAGATAATCTTAACTCAAGTAGATCTGTCCTCTCTTAGTTGACTAATCAGACGTTTTGGGCTTAGTTGAAGATTTCTTTCGTCAATTAGTCATTTTCTTATGCTTTTTAATCATGCTGAATGACTTATTTCAAAAAATATCTTTGGTAAACACAAAATTTAGTGGAGAAGCTCATTTTTACCGATCTGTTGATGAATCAAATAATTGATTAGTTGACTAAATCATTTGTTGGTGTGTTAGTCGGCTACAGTGGAGGCTGGTCCATAGAGGCAGAGGAGGTTGATCCTAGAGGGAGATCAAAATATTAAAAAGAGTATTTGGTTGAATTAAACCATTACCAAATCTCAGTGTCATTTATAAAATAGTTTTCTCTCTTCTTTGGAAAAAAATCCATTATTTTTTTTTTCCCACAATATTTTTATTATGCTTTTAAACACAAACACCGACAAAACCAACAATAAATCAGCACACATTGGTCACAATAACTAAACACCAGATTTAGATCCCTAACACACAGTATACATAGCACCTAATATACTCAAAGAGATGATTTTACACAATCACATATGTATTTAAAAAATCAAAGCATCTATGTATGTATATAAATAGGGATAAGGAGGCGCTCAGTCCGTTACAATTTATCGCAATCGACACTGATGCAACAAAACATTTTAAGAAAAATAAGAAAACAAAACAAAATAAATAAGTCAACAAATAAATATCTCGCCGTACGAACCAAAAATGGCCCTTTGGCAAATTTTCAATATTGCAATCTATCAGACCCTTTAGTTCAAGTTTTTCACCAACATATTTAAAAAAGGATATCCAAGTCTTAAAGAAATCACCCATTTTACATTTAAATCTGTATGTTAGATATTCCATTGATATTAGCTCAAATATCAGTTTATACCACTCCACAACTGTTGGTGTTTTGTTTTTTTTGTTCTTTTTTACACTAATATGTTCATTGGGTTTTCCTATTTTCACAAACACAATAAGGATAAAGGAAAAAGAGAAAAAAAAACAACAACAACAACAACAACAACAAAAAACACTGGTACAGCTCAGGTAAAAAAAAAAAAAAAAAAAAATGTATATAGGTCATAGGAAATAGTCCATAGTGCAGGGAAGTCACAGGATATATGAGGTAATGTTTAAGAGACTCCTTGTAAGATAATGGAAGAGAGTTCGGGTCCAATATAATTCAGATAGGGTTGCCAGATATTATGGAACTGATCTACTTTGGTATGTATAATATTTGTCAGATATTCCAAAGGGACCATCTCAAATATCACTTTTCGCCAGCCTTGTACAGAGGGTTTCTTATCACTGATCCACTGTAGTAGTATATTTTTTCTAGCAGCAAATGTAAGAATGTTATATAACCTTTTGTTGGCTGCAGTAATTATATTTGTACTTGGGATTCCTAAAATCAAAGACATTGGATTCATTTCTAAATCCTTATCAAATATCTTTTCCATTTGACATAATATTTCAGACCAGTACTTCTGTAATTTATGACACGACCAAAGGCAATGGGTTAAGGTACCTATTTCTGTTTTACATTTGAGACACAGAGGAGAAAGTGAGGGGTCAAAGAAATGCCTGCGATTAGGGGATATATGTATTCTATGTATAATTTTAAATTGGATTGCTTTCATCCGGGTACAGATAGATATCTTTTTGGCATGACTCCAAATATCGTCCCATGTCTCATCATTAATAGTCACTGACAATTCCTTCTCCCACACACTCCTAATCCTTTGTGTATTTGTAGTATACTTGCCATTCATTACATTATATAGCAAACTCAGAGACACCTTCGTTGGTCGTCGAAACAGCATTTTCTCAACAGCAGACACCTCAGGATGATCTATAATGGTTGTACTCTTAGTGATATAATGCCTTATTTGTAAAAACCGAAAGAAATCTTGTTTTGGGAGTTGGTATTCCCTTATCAATTGTTCAAATGACATGAGACTATTATCTGAAAGTAAGTCTCCCAATTTTGTAATATTTTTATTGTTCCATTGTTGGAAACCAGAATCCAATATCCCTGGCAAAAATTCAGGGTTGTTTATTATTGGGGTAAGTGTGGAAGTTAATTTGGACCTCCCCTCCAGACGACGGACTGATCGCCATGCCTTTAAAGCATTGATTGTTATTGGATTTATACAATTATTTCTTATGTCCTTAAAATTCTTAAAAAATAATAAATCCTGTAGTCTACGCTGGGACAATGATGCTTCAATGTTCAGCCAAGCAGAAGATGCCTCATCTTTCACCCATTCAGATATAAATCTCAAGTGAGCACACAGCTGGTATACTTTGATATTTGGCAGGTCTAAACCACCCATTGAACCTGGCAATTGTAGAACTGACATTTTGAGTCTAGGTCTACATTTGCTCCATATGAAAGAGCTGAGCCAGCTATTCAAATCTTTAAGAACCCTATTCGAAAACAATATGGGAATCATTTGAATGGGATAAAGTAGCCTAGGTAACACATTCATCTTTATCAGGGCTATACGTCCTAACCAAGAAACAGGAAGTGAGTTCCAACGCTCTAAATCTTGCCTTATTTTACCAAATAAAGGGATAAAGTTGGCTTTATACAACTGATTAAATGATGGGGTAATAAAAATACCTAAATAGACTAAACCTGCAGGGGACCATTTGAAAGGGAAGGATGGGACCGTATTAGGTATAGTAGTTAGAGTACCCAGGGGCATAGCTTCTGATTTGTTTAAATTAATCTTATACCCAGAGAATTTGCTAAACATGTTAATCACCTTAATGAGGGCTGAAACAGATGTCTCTGGGTCAGTTAGAAAAACTAGGACGTCGTCAGCATACAATGTTATCTTATGGCATATCTCTCCGACCTGCAGACCACATATAGAGGGCTCTCTTCTAATGGCCTCAGCCAGTGGCTCAATGGCCAATGCAAACAGGAGAGGCGATAGAGGGCAGCCCTGTCTAGTTCCTCTATGTGTACTAAAATACTCTGATCTAAGTCCATTAGTCATAACTGCAGCTTGAGGATCATTATAAATGATTTCAACCCATTTCACAAAATTATTACTGTAGCCTGGTGTAAAACAGTCAGGGACTAAAACAAGTTTGCTTAATAAAGTTAGGTGGATAAATGCAGTAAAGCAATTAAACTGAAAGTAATTTAGTTTAATGAAGAAAGAACAAAGGTTTAATTAAAAAGTAATCTAATCATAAATAAGGTAGGATGTAAATGTGTTAATGAGTAGTTAAAATAAATAGATGTATATTGTTTTAAGGTAAACAATGGATTTAAACTAAGTGAAAAATACACAGACTGTGCCTTTAGTTTCAGCTATTTTGTTTGTGATTGGTTATTTGAGTTATCAGTCAATGACACCTGTGGTGATTGGCTGTAGTTAAGGAAGAGAACCAGTAGGGGGCGGGAGTAGAGAAAAACACGGAGAAGAGAGACGCGGAGAAAGGAGAGGAGAAGAAGGGAAAACGGAAAACAGACGGAGGAGAAGAGAGAACGAAGGAGTGGGAAGAACGCTGGGTTTGATAGCCTGGTGAATGTTTTATGTAAACAGTAGAAAAGTGTAGCTGTGGACTATCACACCGTTTTGCTTTTATCACAGTGGATTAAGTGAATGTTTGGTGTGAGCTGTGTCGCTGCTATGCTAACGTCAGTAAGTTGCTAGCCACGAGGACGGCGTTGCTAACTGAAGATTGTTTGCCACGTGAAGAGGACGCTTGCTCGCTGTGAGGAAAGCTGTTGCTCGCTACGTGAGGAGGACGGTTTGCCTGCTTCGTGACGGGGATTTCGTTTCCGCTGCCACTGGATTCATCTCTCGGACCTGAACTGTTTTTCCCGAACTACGAACTGTTTCTTAAAGGAAGACTTCGAACTGTAAGTTGGACTTTTCACGTCTTTGTTCGCTGAGGATAAAGATTTGGACGGCCGCACCGCACCCGAGCAACGTACAGGCCTGCTACTTTTATTATTTTGCGTGCGTGCGTGTGTGGGCCCACAGAAATGTTTAGAGTCTAATTGAGTTCAGTGTTGGATCTGAAGTTGTTTATTTTCTATAGGGGAATAGTGGTTAAAAGGAAAAGGGAAGAAATAGGATTTTCAAAGGGAATCTAAGTTGATTTAAGTGTGTTGTTAAAGTATATTTGTGTAAACCAATTCAGTTTTGCCAGTAACTGGCCAGGTAATTTAAGTGTTGCTAACTAATTGTTTAGATAATCTGATGATTTAAGTGTTGGTCTAATATTTGAAGTGTTTATTTTTGGGACTTTAAAGGGGCATAAAGTGTGTTATAATTGTTATTTTTTCTTTGAACAAAAAGGGTAAATATTATTTGTACATTACTAAAAACGGTCAGTAAACTATTATTTTTCATTCAGAGAAGTTGTCTGGGGTCAGTTATTTAAAATACATCACTGTGAGTGTAAATAGATTGTGTATCACTAGGGTAATATCATTTTCACCCACAACAGGTAAACCTTTTTTGGTAGCTACCTTAAGAAATTGAACTCAAACACCCATTCATCTGAGTTTAAGGTTATTTATAGCTACTATAGCGTGTTGGGGTGCTACATAAAATGGAGGCACTGCTGAGATAATTTAGTTTCATCCAAAATTCTGACCCAGACAACAAACATAGTGAAGTTAAGTAATCAGAAAACATAGAATAGTAATAATATAGGATAAATTAAAGCTGTAATATTTTTAGTTCATAGGTAAAGTTAGTTAAAATCAACATTTCATTTCATTGTTTAATCTAAAAAAAGTTCAGTTTAGCTTGACTTAAAGCTGCATAGGCCCAGACAAACAGTATTGAGCAATCACCTGACACAGGGCACTATGGCACAACTACGGCACTGGTGTAAGGGAGAAGGCATTGACCCTTTACATGCCATACTGGTGAAAGATGTCCCAGAAGATTTGGAGAATGAATTCATTGAAGAGACGATGCAGTCTATCAAAGTTCTTGGTCGTGTCAAGGTCAGAGGGAGGATGTATGATCCTGAAAGTCAAAGTCTAACTGCACTCTGTGAATGTAGAGAGAAAGTTAACATACAAGCCATCCCTCCTGACGTTTTACCGAGAGGCAGTCTAGCACCGTGGAGGATTTTTGGACCATCCGAAGGAGATTCTGCTCAGGAGCAGCCACAAGTACCCAGTCCTGCTTCACCTCTCTTAGGTTCCACCCCTGAAGCTATTATTAGAGCAGTGGGGGAAATAATGCAGAAGACATCTAAGCGTCACAGTGACAGTAGCTCATTCAGAAGGTTGCGAACTTTCTCTGGTGTCGTCCCCACACCTTCTGGGGAAGAGCAGCTGGACAACTGGATAGAGCAAGCTCGACTAATGATAGAGGAGAGTGATCTGCCCGACAGGGACAAGAGAGTGAAAATAATGGAAAGTGTAAAGGGTCCTGCACTAGAAATCCTGCAAGCTGTTCGATTCAACAGCCCAGATGCAACTCCTAGAGAGTACATTGATGTGATTGAGAGCACATTTGGCTCCACGGAAACTGGTGAAGAGCTCTACTTTGTTTTTAGAATGCTGTGTCAGCAACCAAGTGAGAAGCTTTCAGCATTTTTGAGAAGAATGGAGAGAGTTCTGAACAAAGTAGTCCAAAAGGGAGGCCTGTCACATGTCTCCGCAGACAAAGTCCGTCTGGACCAACTCATTAAAGGAGCCATGAGATCCGACATGATGCTCCTGAACCTCCGGCTAAGGGAGCGAAAAGATCAGCCCCCTACATTTCTGCAGTTGTTAAATGAGATACGCACTGAAGAGGAGTATGAGGCCACACGCCGCAAGTTGAACCCAACCAAATCAGTGCATGTTAAGACTGTTGCTATGCCTGCAGAGACGGAGATAAAAGATCTCAGAGCTGAGATACAAGACCTGAACTTTCAAGTCACCTCTGCTTTGTTAACTGCTCAGTTACCTCCTCCACCTGCCTCAGAACATGCAGTCACTAATGAGGCAGAAGCCTTCGAGGAACATAAAGACCTCAATGCCTTAAAGAAAGAGGTAAGAAAGCTGAGGAAACAGGTCTCAGTTATGTCAGTCAAACCTACCTCAGCATCCAAGGAAGCACCACCCAGTCCAGACTTTCCGCCCATACACAGCCAGCAGAGAGCCTCGTCCCAAAGAGACTCAAGTGACTTTTTCTGCTACCGTTGTGGTGAGGATGGGCATTTTGCCACTAATTGTAGTGCCCCAGAAAACTATCAGAAAGTGATACAGAAACTGATCCGTGCTCAACGACAACCAAAACAAAATCAGAGAAAACCATGGAACACCCATAACGTCAATGTGAAGAGGAGTGCTGTGGATGTCCAGACTAGCCATTTGCCAGAAGGGTTAATAGGGCCACCCTCAACCGCCAGTGTAAAAGTTGACGGCAAAACCTGCATCGCTCTCCTTGATAGTGGATCACAAGTGACCATAATCTTCGACAGCTGGTATGCCAAGCACTTGTCCCATGTACCCCTACAACCAGTCAGTGGTTTAGACATTTGGGGTCTTAGTGAATCTGAGAGCAGTTATCCCTACAGAGGATACATCCAAGTTGAGTTGGAGCTTCCAGAGAAAACACCTGGCAAAGCCAAGTCAGTCCCAGTTTTTGCCTTGGTGTGCCCGGATCTTCGTTGTTCTGACAACATTCCTGTCCTGGTTGGCACCAATGTCCGCAAGGTCAGACCGTTCACCGCCAACGAGAAAGTTGGGAAGGCAGGTAAAATCCGGGCAGCGAGAGTGTGTGTTCCAGAGCAGAAAGCCCAGCCCATACCTGCCACAAAGTTTTCCAACGTCGATCCTGATGAGAGCCCTGTAGCTGAAGTGACGTGGTCCGGCCCTGGCCCCCTCGTCATTCCTGCTGGAAGTCAGTATATAGCTTCCTGTAAAGTGAAAGAGAGACAACCTATTGAAGATAGCGTCCTGATCACAGAGCGTGCTCCTTCTCTTGTTCTTCCTCAGAGTGTGCTAGTGCAGCCAACTGTCTTATACTCAAAAACGATGGACAAGAACAAGTTTCTGGTACTGATGCGTAATGAGTCACTAAAGCCAACCTCCATTCCCAAGGGCACAGTGATTGCACACCTGCATGTAGCTGATATTGTGACTCAAGTTCCCAGTCCCAAGTCAGAGACTTCCCCAAAGATTGATAAGTCACTGTTTGATTTTGGAGATTCGCCGATTCCAAATGAATGGAAACAAAGACTAAGAAAGAAGCTCGCCGAGAGGTCCAATGCATTCTCCACTGAGGAATGGGACGTCGGGTTAGCCAAGGGGGTAGAACATCCAATCCGACTAAACGACGACACCCCATTCAGAGAACGGTCTCGCCGCGTAGCTCCTGCTGACCTGGATGACCTCCGACGCCACATTCAAGGTCTTCTGGCAGCAGGGATCATAAAGGAATCAAGGAGTCCCTATGCTTCGCCGATCGTAATGGCACGAAAGAAAAATGGAAAACTGCGCATGTGTGTGGACTATCGGACACTGAACCGAAGAACAGTCCCCGACCAGTACACAGTTCCACGAATTGACGATGCATTAGACAGTTTGTCTGGAAGCAAGTGGTTTTCAGTGTTGGACTTGCGCAGTGGTTACTACCAGATCCCGATGTCAGAACAGGATAAAGAGAAAACCGCCTTCATATGTCCATTGGGATTTTATCAGTTCGAGAGGATGCCCCAAGGGATCACGGGGGCTCCGGCAACATTTCAAAGACTTATGGAGAAGGTGGTAGGAGACATGAACCTGCTCGAGGTCATAGTCTACCTAGATGACCTGATTGTTTTCGGGAAGACTCTGGAAGAGCACGAGCAAAGACTCCTCAAGGTGATTGACCGACTGGAAGAGGCTGGTTTGAAGTTGTCAATAGATAAATGTCAGTTCTGTTGTCCACAAGTGACCTACGTGGGACACATTGTGTCAGAGAATGGAATCGCAACAGACCCTGCAAAAGTGGAAGCAGTATCCAAGTGGAAGCAGCCCACTGATCTTCCATCTTTGCAGTCCTTTTTAGGATTCTGTGGGTACTATCGTCGCTTCATAAAGAATTACTCGATCATAGTCAGACCGCTTACAGAACTATGCAAGGGTTACCCCCCGACTCAGAAGAAGAGAAAAGTATCCAAGGAACCAGACAAGACCTACTACAAAGCAAAGGAACCCTTCGGGGACAGGTGGGATCAGACATGCATAGAGGCGTTCAATAAAGTCATCCACTGCCTCACCGACGCACCTGTCTTAGCTTTTGCTGATCCAACAAAGCCCTATGTGTTACACATAGATGCCAGCCTTGAGGGTTTAGGGGCAGTTCTCAATCAAGAGTACCCAGAAGGTTTGAGACCAGTTGCTTTTGCAAGCCGGAAGCTCAGTTCCTCGGAGAGGAACTATCCAGTGCATCAGCTCGAATACCTTGCGCTTAAGTGGGGTGTGGTCGACAAATTTCATGATTACTTGTACGGAGCAAGTTTCACCGTGAGGACCGATAACAACCCCTTAACGTACATCCTCACAACCGCCAAGTTAAACGCAACCGGTCATCGTTGGCTTGCTGCTCTCTCGACGTACAACTTCACTCTTCAGTACCGACCAGGAAGTAGCAACATCGATGCCGACTCCTTGTCACGCAACCCACTTCCACACAATGATGAGTGGCAAAACCTTCCGCCTGACAGTGTTAAAGCTCTTTGTAAACAAGTCAGATGTGGAAAGCGAGTTGGAAAGCTCACCAGCTGTGCAGAGTCCTTAGGGGTTTCTCCAGAAGCCATCCCTGAGTGTTATGTGTTTCCAACACGTTTGGATGTTGGTTGTCTCACCCAGATGAGCCAGAAGGACCTCGTCATAGCTCAAGATAACGACCCAGTAATTGCTCCGGTCAAGCAAGCAGTTAAAAACAGGCACTCGTTCCACTCAGTCAAGGGCGATGACCCCCGAGTCACACTGTTGCAGAAAGAGGCAAAAAAGTTGCTCATATCTGATAATTTGCTTTACAGAGTGACAAAAAGATCACCTGGTACAGTGGTACACCAACTCGTCCTTCCTTGCAAGTATGTCCCACTTGTACTCAGATCTCTCCACGACGAGTCCGGGCATCTGGGAGTGGAAAAAACAGTTGAACTTGTGAGAGACCGGTTCTACTGGACCAAGATGGGAGCAGAGGTGGAACAGTACATAAAAAACTGTGGCAGATGCATTGCACGAAAGACACCACCTCAGAGAGCTGCACCTTTAAACCAGATAACCAGTAAAGGTCCACTCGATCTAGTGTGCATTGATTTTCTATCGATTGAACCTGATTCCCAGGGATTGGCAAATGTTCTTGTTGTGACTGATCATTGTACCAGATACGCCCAAGCTTTTCCTGCAAAAGACCAGAAAGCGTCAACTGTAGCCAAGATACTGTGTGAGCGTTACTTCGTGCACTATGGACTTCCTGCACGGATACATTCCGATCAAGGGCGGGATTTTGAAAGTAAACTGATTCAAGACCTCCTGAAAATGTTGGGGATCCGTAAGTCAAGAACAACACCGTACCATCCTCAGGGGGATCCACAACCCGAGAGGTTTAACCGTACACTTTTATCCATGCTTGGAACTCTGGATCCAAATCAAAAGCAGAAGTGGAGTCAGAACATCAGTCATTTGGTGCACGCCTATAACTGCACCAGAAACGAGGCGACTGGTTACTCACCTTATCTGCTCATGTTCGGGAGAGAAGCCCGTTTACCTGTGGACATTTGTTTTGGAGTATCTGATGACAGTGAAAAAAGTGTGACGTACCAGCAGTATGTTACTAAGTTGAAAGCAGACCTCCACAAAGCCTACCAACTTGCTACAGAAGCTGCAGACAAGAATCACAGGAAAAACAAAAGAGCACATGACAAACTAGTAAAAGAACAAGTCTTGGAAGAAGGAGATCGTGTGCTGCTGAGGAATTTCGGTGTCACTGGAAAACATAAGCTGAAAGATAAATGGAGATCACTACCATACATTGTGGTTGGAAAGATGCCGAATCTCCCAGTCTACCAAGTGAAACCGGAAAGAGGAAATGGAGTTGTAAAGACAGTGCACCGCAATCATCTGTTACCCATCGGCTATTTAGTGAGACTGGATACAGACAGTGATGCACCTGAGTTACCCCAGAGACCTGTGACCAGGAGAAAGCAGAAACTAACTCAAATCCCAACACAGAATGATGAAGGTATTCCATTGTCATCCGATTCTGATGATGAGGATGTTGATACACCAAGACCGCTTGTAATAGAGTGGAAAGATTTGTTGTCACAGCCAGAGTTATGCCCGAGACAACAAAGTCAAGTCACAGATGACGTCCAAGTTCCTTCACCAGCCAGGAGCCTGGATGAAGTTGATGCAGGTTTAGAGACTGTTGATATTTCAGATGCTCATTTGCCTCCTGACACTGATGCAGATGCAGACAGAGATGTAGAAGAGGGAGCAGATGTAAATGAGGATGAAGTATCTGAAGAGGAACCCTTAGTTGAACGCTCCCAGCGAGTGAAGAAACCAGTTGTGAGACTGAGTTATGATCAGCTGGGAAAACCCTCTGACCAGCCGTTGACTGTGTTAAGCCACGGTGTACTGGTTGGAAGCGGCACCTACAGAGACTCAAGATGTCGCCCATGCCAAACCGCCTGGTGCCACTCCATGGCATTGTGTCCTGATTGTTTTAGTTCAAATCCTTTCAGTTAGTACAAGCAGATTCAGGTTGTTTAAACCTTTAGTTTGATGAGGACATCAAATTCTTTAGAAAGGGGAGGATGTAGCCTGGTGTAAAACAGTCAGGGACTAAAACAAGTTTGCTTAATAAAGTTAGGTGGATAAATGCAGTAAAGCAATTAAACTGAAAGTAATTTAGTTTAATGAAGAAAGAACAAAGGTTTAATTAAAAAGTAATCTAATCATAAATAAGGTAGGATGTAAATGTGTTAATGAGTAGTTAAAATAAATAGATGTATATTGTTTTAAGGTAAACAATGGATTTAAACTAAGTGAAAAATACACAGACTGTGCCTTTAGTTTCAGCTATTTTGTTTGTGATTGGTTATTTGAGTTATCAGTCAATGACACCTGTGGTGATTGGCTGTAGTTAAGGAAGAGAACCAGTAGGGGGCGGGAGTAGAGAAAAACACGGAGAAGAGAGACGCGGAGAAAGGAGAGGAGAAGAAGGGAAAACGGAAAACAGACGGAGGAGAAGAGAGAACGAAGGAGTGGGAAGAACGCTGGGTTTGATAGCCTGGTGAATGTTTTATGTAAACAGTAGAAAAGTGTAGCTGTGGACTATCACACCGTTTTGCTTTTATCACAGTGGATTAAGTGAATGTTTGGTGTGAGCTGTGTCGCTGCTATGCTAACGTCAGTAAGTTGCTAGCCACGAGGACGGCGTTGCTAACTGAAGATTGTTTGCCACGTGAAGAGGACGCTTGCTCGCTGTGAGGAAAGCTGTTGCTCGCTACGTGAGGAGGACGGTTTGCCTGCTT
Organism: Sebastes fasciatus; assembly: GCF_043250625.1. Taxonomy (NCBI): domain Eukaryota; kingdom Metazoa; phylum Chordata; class Actinopteri; order Perciformes; family Sebastidae; genus Sebastes; species Sebastes fasciatus. Next base: position 310,176 of record NC_133812.1, read on the forward strand.
CGTGACGGGGATTTCGTTTCCGCTGCCACTGGATTCATCTCTCGGACCTGAACTGTTTTTCCCGAACTACGAACTGTTTCTTAAAGGAAGACTTCGAACTGTAAGTTGGACTTTTCACGTCTTTGTTCGCTGAGGATAAAGATTTGGACGGCCGCACCGCACCCGAGCAACGTACAGGCCTGCTACTTTTATTATTTTGCGTGCGTGCGTGTGTGGGCCCACAGAAATGTTTAGAGTCTAATTGAGTTCAGTGTTGGATCTGAAGTTGTTTATTTTCTATAGGGGAATAGTGGTTAAAAGGAAAAGGGAAGAAATAGGATTTTCAAAGGGAATCTAAGTTGATTTAAGTGTGTTGTTAAAGTATATTTGTGTAAACCAATTCAGTTTTGCCAGTAACTGGCCAGGTAATTTAAGTGTTGCTAACTAATTGTTTAGATAATCTGATGATTTAAGTGTTGGTCTAATATTTGAAGTGTTTATTTTTGGGACTTTAAAGGGGCATAAAGTGTGTTATAATTGTTATTTTTTCTTTGAACAAAAAGGGTAAATATTATTTGTACATTACTAAAAACGGTCAGTAAACTATTATTTTTCATTCAGAGAAGTTGTCTGGGGTCAGTTATTTAAAATACATCACTGTGAGTGTAAATAGATTGTGTATCACTAGGGTAATATCATTTTCACCCACAACAGGTAAACCTTTTTTGGTAGCTACCTTAAGAAATCGAACTCAAACACCCCTTCATCTTAGTTTAAGGTTATTTATAGCTACTATAGCGTGTTGGGGTGCTACATTACCAAGACCAAATTTTTCTAATGTGTAAATTAAAAAAGGCCACTCAATTCGGTCAAATGCCTTCTCTGCGTCCAGAGAAAGCACCAGACCATCTATAGATTTTTGTTTAAAGGCCTGAATAGCATTAATGAGACGTCTGACATTGTTAGTTGAGTTTCTGCCTTTTATAAAGCCAGTTTGATCCTCTTTAATTAATATGGGCAGAAGGTCCTCCAAACGAGTAGCTAAAATTTTAGAAAGCAATTTTCTGTCCACATTTAAAAGAGCTATCGGCCTATAGGATGAGCAGGATTCAGGACATTTCCCTTTCTTTAAGATAAGTGATATGTTAGCCTCTTTAAGAGTCTGTGGCAAATCTGCAATAGAAAATGAATGATTGAACATTTCAAGTAACGGTTCCAAAAGTAAGTCTTGGAACTCCTTATAAAATTCAGAACAGAACCCATCAGGCCCTGGCGACTTCCCACTCTGAAGCTTTTTGATGGCATTAGCTACTTCATTTCTTGTAATGGGGCTGTTAAGAAAACTTTCCTGTTCTTCTGATAGTGTTGGAAGATTAATCTGAGCAAAAAAGTCTTCCATTAATTGAGGTGCGTCAGTTGTCTGTTCAGAAGAGTACAAATTTATGTAAAAATCTTTGAAGCTGTCATTTATCAGTCTGTTTTCGTATACCCTATTGCCCTCAGCATCCGCAATCACTGCTATAGACTGGGACTCTGCTCGTTTTTTAGCCAGGTATGCAAGATATTTTCCTGGTTTATCTCCATATTCATAAAAGCTCTGTTTAATATACTTAATTTTTTTCTCTGCATCTTTAGTAAGAAGACAGTTTATAGCTGATCTAAGAGCAGAAATTTCTTGCCATAAATAAGGTGATGGAGAGCTGATATAAATCTTTTCTTTATTTGACAAATTGCTCTCTAAGGATTTTTGCTCTTTAAGTTTTTGGCGCCTCTTAGTTGTAGAGTATGATATAATCAACCCTCTTGCATAGGCTTTGCAAGTTTCCCATAGAATTGAGGGATTATTCAAAGATTGTAAATTGATGGACAAAAATGCCTTAAATTCAGTGGAAAAATAAGATATAAAAGTATTATCTTTAAGAATAATAGTGTTAAGTCTCCACTGTCGGGCCTGATTTATTGAGACTTTAAGTTTTATGTCCATAACCATACTGGCATGATCAGATATTATTATACTGTTTATATTACAAGATAAAACAGAGTATAGTTCGGATTTGGGTAGAAAAAAATAATCAATTCTAGTCTGACACCCATGAGGAGCAGAGAAAAATGTATATTCTTTGTCAGAAGGGTGAAGACTCCTCCAAACATCATCAAATCCGAGATCTTCACAGATGGCACGAAGAGCATTTGCTTGGGGAGAGGGGGCAATAATGCGGTGTGGGAATCTATCTATGAGCGGATTTAATATACAATTAAAATCACCACCCACAATTACTATATCTGCTGTCATTTCTGCAAAATCTAAAAACGCTTTAGAAAGAAAAGCAACTGGATGAGCTGGTGGGAAATAAACGTTCATTATTACAATATCTTGACCTTGTAAACTCCCTTTAATTATAACATAACGACCACTCCGATTTTCAACACAGTTAACCACCTTAAAAGGCAGGGTTCGTCTAATAAGTACAGCGACACCCCTGCTTCTGGTTGTAAAGGATGAAAAGAATACTTGTCCAAACACACCCTGCCTTAACTTTAAATGTTCTTTGTCATCAAGATGGGTTTCTTGCACTAGAGCTATATCTATATTTTCTTTTTTCAGGAAGGTAAGTATTTTCCTACGCTTTATAGGATTATTAATCCCTCTCACATTCCAAGTGCAGACCCGAAGTTTACTTGCCATTAAAATTCTTGATGCAAATAAAGAGCTGGAAATCTCCTAGCACACTCCAAAAAAAAAAAAAACAGAAACATAAAATACCCGAGCTGTACCAAAACATCAGAACCACAACAGAGCACATTCCAACTAAATACAAAAAAAAATACAAAAATACAAATAAAAAATAAATAAAAATAAATAAAGAATGGGGTAATGTCCCTGCTAAACATGCAGGGAACCTCAGTCCTTCTCCCACCCGCGGCAGACAGCCGACAGATGGACCAGGCGCTATACTCACACCTAACCATAGAAATAACACACGCAGGCTCCACCTCGCACACGGCGACATGACAACTTCACCTGGCGAATTGTAATAAAGAAAATATAAGAATACAATCATAAATGACAGAGCCACATACTTACATCACTCAAACTGTCACAGTCCCAGTCCAATAATCGGAACATAAGAGAGAAAGATGCATTTGTGCTGTTTTAGACACTTTATCCAAGCGAGTCAAGGAAAGCTGCGGCTGCCTCAGGTGCATCAAACCTCTTCTCCACGCCGTTAACAGTCATCTTCAGCGTTGCGGGGTACATCAGTGCGTAGTCAACATTTATCCTCTTCAGCCGGTCTTTCACCTCATCAAAAGCCTTGCGCTTTTTGACCACTGCCGCTGAATAATCGTTGAAGAAAGAAATCCTCGGTCCGTTACGAGCTGGCTGGTCCGGTTCAGTACCGAGGAGGCGGGCTGCATTCATAACACGTTGCTTGTCGGAGAAGTTGTGAAACTTCATAATGATGGATCTGGGTCGTTGTTTGGGATCGGGTTTTGGTGCGAGGGAGCGATGTGCGCGGTCCAGCTTGATCCTACTAGTTTTGGTGGTGATTTTGAGATAGCTAGGTAGCCATGTCTCTATGAACTTCACAGGATCTGTTCCCTCCGCATTCTCAGGTAGTCCAACCAAGCGCACATTGCATCTGCGACCACGATTCTCCAGGTCATCTATGTGCTCCAACATACCGCTCACTTGCTTCTCCAGTTGTGTCACTTTAGCCTGCAACGAGTCCGTTGCATCTTCCATACTCAGAATTCTGCCCTCGGCCTCGCCGACCCGAGCCCCCAGCGCCTGTATTTGGGTTGTTTGTTCCCGTATAGCAGCGAGTACTGTGTCAACTTTAGCATCAATAACTTTAGTAATGTTGTCGGTAATCTTATCCAATGCTTTCAAAGTGTTCGGGTCAATGCTACTGCAGCAGTTAGCACCCTCGTCTTCAGCTGCTGGCATGATGTTAGCTTCCTCACTCTGTTCCGTGCTTTCTTGAGCAAGCTTGCTCTTAATCGTCTTTGTTCTGGTCCTGGGCATGTTGTCCGGTATTTTTGAAAAATAGTTTTCAAGAGACATTATAAAGTTACTCTCTCTGTAGCACTTTCGCTAGGCAAATGTGCATAATAATCGGATAACTTGACAAGGAACACCGGAGCTCAGTGAAGCGTGGTGTTTCTTCTACGACGCCATCTTGAACCCCCCCCCAAAATCCATTATTTGATAAAGTCTAATTAAAATGCTTCAACAGCGACACCTGCAGGGCAGAGGGAAAAGTGGTGGTGGGGGGGCAAACCAGACAACAACCAGAACCACCAGAAGAATGAATATTGACACGGCGTTGGTCCAGTAATGATTTCTGATGGTTTCCTCTTCATATCTCTACCGCTGTTTGTACAGTATGTGAGTGTGACGAACTTGCAGTAAAGCCATAGATGAATACAGTAGCATATTAGCTAACGCTAACAGTTAGCTTGGCATAGCAGCCCTGAAGGACTGTAAGCTAACGGCGATAATGGATTATTTGGACTGGGGGGGGCCTGGCAGCGGCAGGACTCCGCCGGGTAGAGAATGGAGTGCTTCGCTCTGCTGTCGTGGCCTCGGGCGCCGCTGCCTGTCCTGGCTGGACTGACAACAGGACTATGGCGTGCATGTTGTAGTATTAGTGTTTTGCAACATACTATTTGTCCTACACCACCACCTAGTGGTTGTACTGAGTTATACGTTGAGCAGAGCACCATGTCCAACGCTTCGTTAAGTTGTTAGAGTCCACAGTAATAATATAACATGGTGTCAGAAGTGGTCCCTAATGGAAAAAGAAGAAGCCAGATGTGAGCATCGCTTGTGAAGACCGCAGATAATTCACGCAGTGCAAATTCCGACTGATTGTTACACCAGCTCAACAGGCTAGAGGCTAAGCTAACAAGCTAGCAAACGAGTGCCACTCCCACACAGTATCATGGAGAGATTCCAGGTACCTCCGACGCCAAAATTCGACTTTACAAAGCCGGAGGAATGGCCAAAGTGGATCCACCGCTTTGAAAGATACAGGATAGCATCAGGGCTAGAATTACAGCCGGATTAAAACCAAGTTAACACGCTCATCTATACAATGGGAGACGAAGCTGAGGATGTGATAACTTCACTGACCCTGTCGGAGCAGGAAGAGAGTGAGTATGAGGCATTGAAAGGAAGACTGGACGCACACTTCGTAGTCCGAAGATATGTGATTTTTGAAAGAGCTAAATTTAACCAAAGACAGCAAGAAGTAGGAGAGAGCTCGGAGAGTTTCATTACAGCTCTACATTGCTTAGCAGAGCATTGCGGCTACGGAGCGCTGCACAGTGAAATGATTAGAGACAGACTCGTTGTTGGAATAAGAGACAAAAGACCGTTGGAACAACTGCAAATGGCCCCTCTGCTGACTTTAGAAAAGGCAGTCACCCGGATTCGCCAGAGTGAGCTTGTAAAGAAACAACAAGGCCTGCTCAAGAATAACTTCAAGTCAGACAGTCACTCCTGTAATGTCGACATCATTAAAGCACACACAAAACCATTTAAGCCTGCAAAACAAACGCAACAGAACAAGGCTCAAGATAAATGGAAAATTAAAAAAGGACACAGAGACACAACAATGTGGCAGATGTGGCAAAACAACCTCTCACAGCATACACCAGTGCCCAGCTAAAGATGCACTTTGCAATCAGTGTAAAAAGAAAGGACACTATGCAAGAGTATGCAGATCAGGAGCTATAGGAGAAATCCAGGTTGCAGTAGATGATGAAGATGACCGCCAAGTTGCATTTTTAAGTTCAGTGACTTCAGAAGATGCAGACCATGCTTGGATTGCTGCAATAAAAGTAAATGACCACAACTTCGAGCACAAAATAGACACAGGAGCAGATGTAACTGTGTTGCCAGAGAGAGTATCAAGCCTTGATACAGAGAACAAAGTTGCTGCCTACAGTGATTAAACTGTATGGTGCAGGCATGTCCCCACTTACAGTCAGAGGGAAATTTACGGCTAAACTGAGCACAGCTGGCAAAAGTGTACTGAAACCAGTATAGGTAGTGAAAGGTTTGACAAGGGTTTACTAAGTCGTGCAGCAAGTGTAGCTCTTGGACTAGTAAAGAGAGTGGACACAGTGTCTTTGAACTCTGTAAAGTCAGTGAAACAGCAGTTTCCAAAACTATTTAGTGGTTTAGGTAGATTAGAGGGGGAGTACAAGATTGAGCTAAAAGCAGATGCCAAGCCCTTCGCACTGTCAACTCCCAGACGTGTCCCACTACCTCTTCTACCAAAAGTTAAGAGAGAACTAGCCTGCATGGAACAGCTCGGAGTGATTTCCAGAGTTGAGCAGCCCAGACTGGTGTGCAGGGATGGTCCCAGTTCCAAAACCGGACGACAAAGATGTTCCCATATGTGTGGATTTAACAGAGTTGAACAACTCAGTCAAAAGAGAAAGACACATGCTTCCTTCGGTGGAACACACCCTAGGGCAGCTAGAGGGCGCCAAAATATTCTCGAAACTGGATGCAAATTCAGGATTTTGGCAAATTCCATTATCAAAAGGAGTCCGCCCTTCTCACCACATTCAATACTCCATATGGGAGGCACTGCTTCAACAGACTCTGCTTTGGCATCTCCTTGGCACCGGAGCACTTTCAAAAGAGAATGTCTCAGCTGCTGGAAGGTCTGGAAGGAGTCGTTTGCCAGATGGATGATGTTCTGGTCCACGCAGGGACCCAAGCCCTGCACGATGCGCGACTGCTTGCGGTGTTAAAGAGGCTGGAAGAAGCAGGTGTGACACTCAAAGAGGAGAAGTGTGAATTTTCCAAAACCTCCGTCAAATTTCTAGGGCAGATCATTGATGGGACTGGAGCAAGAGCAGACCCAGACAAGGTGAGAGCTGTCACCAACATGGATGAGCCCACAGATGTCAGCGGGCTAAGAAGATTTCTGGGAATGGTCGATAATTTAGGTAAATATCACCCACACCTTGCAGAAAAGACACAGCCATTGAGAGAACTACTGAGCAAAAAGAACATGTGGACCTAGGGAGGCGCACAACAAAAAGCTTTTGACAGCATCAAACAGGAGTTGAGTCGACCACCAGGGTTAGCGCTTCATAACCCCAGAGCACAGACAACAGTTTCCGCTGATGCCTCATCCTATGGATTGGGAGCTATATTGCTTCAGAAACAAGAGGATGGCTTAGTAAAACCAGTCGCCTATGCTTCAAGAGCGCTCACCAGCACTGAACAGAGTTACGCTCAAACAGAGAAGGAGGCTTTAGCCATCACTTGGGCGTGCAAGCGATTCTCAGACTTCCTGATCGGTATTGTATTTCACATTGAA